>NC_054705.1:19188577-19208577 GCF_016097555.1 Gigantopelta aegis
TCTCTTTATTATATTTATAATTCTAATTCAACACATTTGTAACAACGAATCTGATTGGATCTCCACTAAAAATTTCAGGTGGTAAAATCACCGATATACCGGTCACAAATTTTCTGGCAGAAATACGTCATAGGTTAAGCAAAGAACAGGGTTGGTTTGTAATGACGTCATAAAGACAATTTCTGTAGCGTTCATATTATGTACATAAGTCGTTTTTATGTCAGAAATGATCATATTATTCTTTATTAGTCATTATCTAATCATGAGACCTGATTAAATATGTCAAATTACACATCTGTGTTCGAGCCGCTAACTGTCCGACCACTCATCGTCTGTTAATGGGCTGCCTAATGACGTCACCAGCTGGTGGCGTTTATATGCTTATTCTTACTAAAAATGTGACAATTTCCTATTTAAAATCAAACCAGCAAACAGTTTAATTAGAATACGGATAACCCTACTGTGTTTTCCGATTTGCGGACGTATATCGGTGGTTTTACAGTCGCAAATTTACCGTTTTATTGATTCCGCTAACGCGTCGCCAATAAAACTAAATTTGCGACAGTAAAACCACCGATATACGTTGGCAAATCGGAAAACACAGTCGGATTATTATTACATTTTATATTGACAATTTTCATCACTTTCCATACAATGTAAATTGTTTTCCCCTTTTTAATGATATATGTATTATATTTTAATGTTCGTAATGCCTATGAACAGTATGTTTACGGATAATAAAGTATATTATGTCTGATAGGATTGGGAATATTATTTATTATTTAAAAGTAATTGATGCAATGTACCATTGTTAAACTAATTGAATACAACAGATATAGGCCTAATTACAACAAATATTTACACATCAAATTGCGAAGTTCCAATGCCATATGATTTTAGGATAGGGCCTATGTTCAGTACCACAATGAACACGGGCGTTCGGATCCCAGTTGGAGTTTAGGGGCGAGACGTAGCCCAGTGGTAAAGCGTTCGCTTGAAGCGCTGTCGGTCTAGGATCGATCCCCGTCGGTGGACCCATTGGGCTATTTCTCGTTCCAGCCAGTGTTCCACAACTGGTGTATCAAGGCCGTGGCATGTACTATCCTGCCTGTGGGATGGTGCATATGAAAGATCCCTTGCTGCTAATCGAAAAGAGTAGCTCATGGGTTTATGAGTAGTTAGTACAACTCAATGGAACGAGTCATACCCCGTGTTGTCAAATATACTCACTATATACAACAACACAGGGTGGGACTCGTTCCATCGAGTGGTACTAATTAAACACTCATAAAGTCCAATCAGGACTCGCACATCCGTGCCACTGAATGCCTGGATCAAGATCTGGGGCCTATTTCGCAAAACATCGTAAGTGTACGTCTGCGACTAGCGGTTATACCAGTCATAGCTTTACACGTGTTTGACATCTGTTTCACGTAGAAAATGACATCAATGCGGAAAATGGTGCATTTTTTTTTGACAAAAGAAATTGAAATATCTTAATTTCAAACTATATTAGCGGTACTATTAGTAGTAATAAGAATTGTGATTTTGTCATAGATTTACGTGTACGTGCAAAACTACATGTAGGCTTACGATGTTTTGTGAAATTGGGCACTGGAAGCGATCTTAGAGCTAAAATCATCGTAAGTGCTCCAATCATTATAAGTGCTAAAATCAACGTAAGTGCTAACATCATCGTAAGTGCTAACATCATCGTAAGTAAGTGCTAACATCATCGCAAGTGCTAACATCATCGTAAATAAGTGTTAAAATCATCGTAAGTGCTAACAGCATCGTAAGTGCGTAACTACCTAATGCACTTAAGGTTGTCTTAGCGTTAAGATCGCTTCGTGGAATGGGGCTGTGGAGCGACCATTGTAGTCGGAGGTGGGGGGGGGGGGGGGGGGGTCGTGTTGTGGGGTTACAGGCGATATAAAGGATGGTGGGGGAAAACACGATGTACGATTGGGCTACGCCAGTGTACACAGTGCCCATGCCCTAACATATTTAGGGAAATTTGAACTCGCAATTATAAAGAACTCGTCACATCGGGGCGGCCTCGGTGGTGTCGTTGGTAAGTCGTCGGACACGACGCTGGTAGTTACAGGGTTCGTAGCCCGGTACCGGTAAGACCACTACACAATCTTCTCTCTCACTAACCACTAACCAATAACCCATTGTCCTGGACAGACAGCCCAGATAGCTGAGGTGTGTACCCAGGACAGCGTGCTTGAACCTGAAATGGATAGAAGCACGGAAATGAGTTGAAATGAAATGAAAAGGGACGGGACATAATACATTTACGGTTCATTTGACTTTCATACCGAAAAAAAGTTTGTTTTGTTTAACGACACTACTAGAGCACATTGATTTATTAATCATCGACTATCGTCAAACATTTGGTAATTCTGACATAGTCTTAGAAAGGAAAACCGCTGCATTATCCCAGTAGTAGCAAACGATATTTTATATGCGCCATCCCAAAGACAGGATAGCACATACCACGGGCTTTGATATACCAGTCGTGGTGCACTGGCTACAACGAGAAATAATTCATACCGAAAATTGCGTGTTTTTATTTTGCCATTCACGAATAACACTAATATAATTATAAGTACTCATTCAGGCATATTTTTGCCCGAAATAATAAACAAAAATGCTAGAATCTGGATAGCAACGTTTAATTAGCATTACTACCAAACAGCCACATAGGATTTGAAACGAATCACTACGCATTTTTACATGGATACTAATATTGTGAGTAAAGACTATATGTCAGAATAACCAAATGCTTGACATCCAATAACCGATGATTAATAAATCAATGTGCTCTAGTGGTGTCGTTAAAACAAAACAAATTTTAAACAGTTAAAAAAAGTGGGACGTGGTTGTTTTTTTCTTATCTTTGTTTTGTTTCTTGTTTCTTGTTTTTATTTTTTTATTTTTTTATTTTATTTTAAAAACATTTTTTAATTAATTAATAAAAAAAAATTTTTTATTATTATTATTATTATTATTATTATTATTATTATTATTATATATTTTTTTTTTTTTTGGTTCTTGCATTTTTAATGGATCACCCGATATATCTCGGCCCTCCAATAATTTTTATTTAAAAAAAAATTTCTTTTGGTTCTTGCATTTTTAATGGATCACCCGATATATCTCGGCCCTCCAATAATTGCTGAAACCCTCCGTCGACTCTGGACATTGTAGGAACGATTGATCGGCAAAGTAAACCGTTTTGCCACCTTCAGACTGACTGAGTACCTGTACGTAGTTGCAAGTCTCTACGATCCTTTCTCCGGAAATCTCCACGTGGTCGGGTGCCTCCGCACGTCTAAACAACTGCGGTTATCGAGACTATTAATTATCTAATCTGGTTTGATACAGGCGATGAGCATTTGTCTTAATACACTTTGCGTATGATCAGTGGCGGTTCCAGAAACGATGGGAGAAGACTAAGTTTAGATTTTAAACAATCCATTCAGTGGAATAAATGAATGAATGAATGAATGAATGAATGCATGAATGAGTAAATAAATGATCCTGAATTAATAAATTAATGGACGAAAGACCGGATGGACGAATGAATGAATGAATGAATGAATGAGTGAATGAATGAGTGAATAAATAAATAAATGTATGGATTGTTCAGTGAACGAATGAATAAATGAATGCATGAAAGAAAGAAAGAATTGGTGGGTGAATAAACGAACGGACGATTGTATGGGTAAATAAGTGGATGTATGCATGCACGAATCATGACTCGGTTGCTGAAAGGAAGAATGGATTAATTAAGGAATGTTCGCCCCCTGCGCTGCTGTAACCTCACTGTGGTGCAGGGGTGTAATATTCTCTTTGAGAATGGCCAATACAGCACAATTGATACAATTGAAATTTTGAGTAAAAGTCAGTATCTGTCTGTGATATTTGCATTTTTGCACAGTTCTTTACACTGTTTTTATTTAAATCTTGAATTTTTATATTGATATTGATCATCACTTTATTTGTTTGCATTACCATAGTTTGACGCCCAATAGCCGATGTATTTTTCGTGCTGGGGTGTCATTAAACATTCATTCATTCATTCATTCATTGATGAATTTTCAGTAAACCTCGAATAAAACCCCCCACATAGGTTAAATTATATTAACTATGGGTGTTTGATGACTGTTATGAAGAAAACCCCTGTCGCCTCATATAGGCCACTCTTGCCGATTAGTTTGTGTTTTAAAATGTAGCACCAACATATAGTATAACACTCCACGACCTTTAATATACCAGTCGTGGATCACTGGTGGAACGGGAATAGTGTCGAATCTAAACAAGTTAAAATTTGTTTTGTTTAGCGACACCTCTAGAGCACATTGATTTACCAAACATAGGCTATTAGATATCGAACATTTGGTAATTCTGAAATTCAGTCTTAGAGGGGAAACCCGCTACATTCTTCCATTAGTAGCAAGGGATCTTTTATATGCACCATCCCACAGACAGGCTAGTACATACCACCGCCTTCCTTTGATATACCAGTCGTGGTGCACTGGCTGGAATGAGAAATAGCCCAATGGGCCCAGCGACGGGGATCGATCTCAGACCGACCGCGCATCAAGCGATCGCTTTACCACTAAGATACTAAAGAGGATACAGGGTCTAGCTCCGAGGGTAGAGCGTTCGTCTGAGGTGCTTGATTCGTAAGTTCGAACCTCCTCGGTTTTTCCGTCCCAATCAGTTCCCCACGATTGGTATATCGAAGGCTGTGGTCTGGGCTATCCTTTCTGTGCAAAGGATGATATACAAGTTATCTTGTTGCCGATGAAAATATGTAGCTGGTCTCCTCTCTTAGACTATGTAAAATTACCAAATGTTTGACATTCAATAGCCGATGATTAATAAATCAACCTGGACCACCCGCAGTTGTTCACCACTCAAGAGGGGTACTACACACCACAAGTTACCAGTGCCCCCCCCCCCCCCTCCAACCTGCTTGTGGTGTAATCAAACAACAGTAGCAAAATCAACAACATAAACCTTACACCCCAAAACCCACCCACCCAAAACAAAACACCCCCAAAATACAAACACAAATAACAAACAAACAAATAACAAAACAAAACAAAACAAAACAAAAACCTCCACCCCAAAAAGCCCCCCCCCCCCCCCCAAAAAAAAAAAAACCCCAAAAACAAACCCATCCTGCCTTGCCATCTAGAAAACATTTTTTTTTAAAATTCTTATAGGGGTTAGGTTCGGCGTCATGATACCACCCTCCTAGACCCGCCCCTGTCGGCGAAGTGAGAATTTTGTGATAGCGGTATCACCCGTAGTGTCAGTCTGTAGGAGATGACGTTGTAGAGAAACTGTTCCGTTTATCTGCGACGATTAAAACGGCGATTGCAGCGGCTGTTTACGGGAATCAAGGCAACCGGAACTGACATGGTGAAAATTCCGTTCCAAACCGCAAACGGCTATGCAGTACCAATCCAAATGAAATGAACTAAAAGTGCAAACCATGCTATAAGCTAAAATGTCTTATACACGACCACTGGCCATGGCAAAGATTTTGAATGTGGCAGAGACGTGCCTGAACCTTAAATGGATATAGGCACGTTAATAGAGATTAGGATTAGGATTAAGCTAAAAGTAATATAAATTAAGCTTAACTACAAAAATGATGTCATATTATTTCATGCTACGCCATTGATAGTGTATATATTAATGAATGAATGAATATATTACTCAATGAATTAATATATTAATGAATGAATGAATATTTTAATGAATGCAAAATGAAAATGATATTGAACAGATGAACAAAAGAAAAAAAGGACAAATTAACAGATTACTGAATAAATAAATAAATAAATAAATAACTAAATAAACGAATGAACATATTGAATGAATAAATAGATGAATGAATCAATGGATGGATGAACGAATGAACGAAGTAACGAACGAATGAATGAAAGAATTAAATGTTTTACATATACGCAAGCACACACCGGTGCCCACATACAATTACATGTAGGTGAGATAGATACAAGGGTTCATCATTCTTAAGTGGACCAGTCTGTTTTCCCGTGACCCGAACAGGGCTCAACAGCTAATAAATCAAATACCGTGGTATGTACTGTCCTTTTTTGATGTTCTATACCAATTTAGATGTACTAACGTGGCGGCAGCGGGTTTCCTTTCTCAATTTCTAAACTAAGGGCTGAATTTACGCAGCCTATTTTTTTTTCTTAAACGCAGGTGTTTCAACATTGTAAATGTTTATAGTTACATGGCCTCAGATTACAGTTATCTGCCCATTTGGTTGTCCAAAATCCGGAAATTTGACCGCGCAAGTAGTCTGCTGTTTGACTGTGATTATTTCATGGCAGACAGCTATGAAGTGGCAACTGTTTGACTGAAGTGACAGGGGATAGCATGTAGTTTGTAAACATGTGTAACTTGTTGACATTGAAGACTTGTTTGTGGTATTTCCGGCCCATGCAAAAGTAGTGTTTTTTGTGTAAAATGGGTGTACTCCGGCCAGGTTTAGAGGATGTGTTTGTTTTAAAACCAATATGCTGGGAGAAACAGCTGGACAACAGGGGTTGTCCTTTTCAGGGTATGTGTCCCCCAGGCAGGCAAAGGTACATACAAAAATCCACGGGCCTGCTGATATTAATAAAAATGTTATGGCCACTAAGGCTATATAGAAACATATAGCGAAATTAATTGTGGTCTGAGGCCACATGCGTGTAAGACACAAACAGACTTCGTAAATTCGGCCCTTTAGTCCGTCCCACGGCGAATCCTTTTTTCCATAGAATGGAATTTACTACAAGTTATTTATGTCTCAGCCGATTGATTTGTAAATTGCAAACAAAAATAGCATATTTTTGTTATGTCCAAAACACTTTTGATCTTCTTGTTATGTCAACCCAAACTGAAATTATTTACAAAAAATATGTTTATAAAATGATGGGACGGACTACAGATGTTTAAATGGACACAACTGTCTTGTTTTCCCACTAGAACTACCTTCTCGAGTGTTTTGGATAATCTCGCTCGTGAATCAACAGATTAAGCGACGATTGCGATGTATTTGTGTAATCGTTTGTATTACAAAAACAAGATTGTTACCCTAGTTTTATCATTTGTTTGAACGACGGAGAGGGGTTTTATCATAAAATATATCCTGCTAGGGTTGGCTGTGGAGTTTTGTTTACAATTACAGATAGTAACCGCGTCACTCAAATACAGTGTACTAATGTGGGTGCAAGTAATTTTGTACTTGCTGCCATTAAAATAGCCTATTACGACCATAGGCAGGGCTCGAATATAACGGCGGCCATGAGGCACAAATTTCCGCAGTGCCCTAGTATACAGGTTGCATTGTACCAAAGAAGAAAGTTCCGTGTCAAAGTACGAAGTAAAAACAGCTGCGACCTATATATTTATATGTATATTGTATATACTATACAGATTGCATTGTTTTGTGTTTGTTTAACGACACCTCTAGAACACATTGATTTATTAATCATCGGCTACTGGATGTCAAACATTTGGTAATTCTGACATAAATTATAGTCTTGGAGGGGAACCCGCTACATTTTCCCATTTACATGTAGCATCCCTCAGACAGAATAGTGCATGCCACGGCCTTAGATATACCAGTCGTGGTGCACTGGCTGGAACGAAAAATAGCCAAATGGGCGTACCGACAGGGATCGACCCTAGAGCGACCGCTTTACGACTGGGCTTCACCCCGCTCCTCAGCGTCACTTTACCGGCCTCGGTGGCGTCGTGGCAGGCCATCGGTCAACAGGCTGGTAGGTACTGGGTTCGGATCCCAGTCGAGGCATGGGATTTTTAATCCAGATACCGACTCCTAACCCTGAGTGAGTGCTCCGCAAGGCTCAATGGGTAGGTGTAAAACCACTTGCACCGACCAGTGATCCATAACTGGTTCAACAAAGGCCATGGTTTGTGCTATCCTGCCTGTGGGAAGCGCAAATAAAAGATCCCTTGCTGCTAATCGGAAAGAATAGCCCATGTAGTGGCGACAGCGGGTTTCCTCTCAAAATCTGTGTGGTCCTTAACCATATGTCTGACGCCATATAACCGTAAATAAAATGTGTTGAGTGTGTCGTTAAATAAAACAATTCTTTCTTTCCTCGGCGTCACTCAAATGCAGTGTGCTAATGTGAGTGCAGGTAATGTTGTACCTGCTTCCATTAAATAGCCTATTACGACCATACGCAGGGCTCGGATTTAAGGTAGTACTAAAACAAATAACTTCCGGCTGGGTCAAAGTTTGACGTGCACCGAACTTTTGATAGAGAAGTGAACACCACAAGTCCTGTGATTGGTGATAAATTGGTGTGTTGTGTGTGAAAAAAAGAGTTTCATCTGGGTAAAAAAAAGTATGCAATTTTATTTCCTCTGGTACCACTATGTTAAGTAGCCTTGTGCTTGAAACAAGTATGGGGTACCTGTCATAGACGCTACCTGTTATCTCAGAAATGAGCAGCTTGATCCCCAGTTTTTTCTGATTCACTTTAAGGGTGAGGGGTGGTAGTATTTATATCCGTGGCGTTTATGTCGATTGATACGCTGCAGGTAGGAGTTTTGGCCACATATGTTACTATTGTCGTGTATGGGATTTGATTTGGTAGTATACACCCTTAACGGCGGCCATGCGGCAAATTTCCGCAGTGCCCTACTATACAGGATGCATTGTACCAAAGAATAACGTTCCGCGTGAAAGTACGAAGTAAAAACAGCTGGCCGGCCTCGGTGGCGTCGTGGTTAGGCCATCGGTCTACAGGCTGGTAGGTACTGGGTTCGGATCCCAGTCGAGGCATAGAATTTTTAATCCAGGCTCACTGGGTAGGTGTAAACCACTTGCACCGACCAGTATCCATAACTGGTTCAACAAAGGCCATGGCTTTTGCTATTCTGCCTGTGGGAAGCGCAAATAAAAGATCCCTTGCTGCCTGTCGTAAAAGAGTAGCCTATGTGGCGACAGCGGGTTTCCTCTAAAAAAACAGTGTCAGAATGACCATATGTTTGACGTCCAATAGCCGATGATAAGATAAAAAATCAATGTGCTCTAGTGGCGTCGTTAAATAAAACAAACTTTACTTTACTAATTCAGAAAGATCTCTTAGGCTCTGCTAGACAACAAAGCATCCTCTTTGTAAGTCTTTTAACATTGAACTGCGAGATCGCAAAGTTGTGAGAGTTTAGTGAATTAGGCCTCTGATAGATAGTAATAAGCGACATTGATTATTTATGTAAATATTATTATCCATTGGCAATAAACCCATAAGAGAAGCTTGCTTAAGGGTCATAAACATTATCAACATTTTAATGAATGGACGCTGGATAGGGCATTGTGTGTATGTAGGTGCATGTGTGTGATGTATGTGTGCGTGTTTGCGTGCATGTGTATGTGCTGTGTATGTATATATGAGCATGTGTGTGATGTATGTGTGCGTGTTTGCGTGCATGTGTATGTGTATGTGCTGTGTATGTATATATGAGCATGTGTGTGATGTATGTGTGCGTGTTTGCGTGTTTGCGTGCATGTGTATGTGGTGTGTATGTATATATGTGCATGTGCGTGTGTTATGTGTGTATGTCTGTGTGTGTGTGTTTGTGTGTGCGTGCGTGTGTGTATTGCAAATGCATAGTTTAACCCCCAAAAAAAAAAAAAAAAAAACCCCACCTTTGTGAAATCAACATTAAAAAAAAATGTCCGCTTTTTTTTTTACAGAGAAATGGTAACATTATAACACTTTGTACGCTAGTGCCAGTGTTAATCAATGTAAACGACCTCTTTACTATTTCACAGGTTTATTCAGTGCGGTTTCTTTCCAAAATGTCATGACGTTGTACACGTCTGCTCAGACGTCAGACGTCACGGAGCTGTCGGCTGCGGAGCTAGATCAGATGTTCACGTCTGCGAAGTCGAATCGAGTGGCGAAATCAATTTATAATTGTCGTCTGGCACACACAGCCTTTCAACAAGCCCCGCGTTATCTGCACGCGGACCTTTTCTGCCGATAGGGGGCGTCGTTTCAAACACTGACTTTATCTAGTAATATACGTCTAATTCCGACCAAACGAGCACAGGTGTACTATTCTTGTCATTTGTGATTTTACGGCCGAATGTTATTGCTTTTTCGTGTTTTCTGCTTCTGCCACTGTTCAAATGTTATTCGTCTGTACCAAATGTAAAGTTTTCCGGGTCGAAGGTCATAGGTCATAGGGCACTGACAAATCTACAAGGAGTAAAAAGAATCTTGAACTCTGATTGGAAGTTCTGTCGTTAGAACATTTTTTGTTTGTTTGTTTTGTTTAACGACACCACTGGAGCACATTGATTAATTAATCATCGGCTATTGGATGTCAAACATTTGGTATTTCTGACATACCATCAGAGGAAACCCGCTACATTTTTCCTAATGCAGAAAGGTTTCTTTTATATGCACTTTCCCACAGACAGGAAAACACATACCAGTCGTGGTGCATTGGCTGGATCGAAATATAGCCCAATGGGCACACCGACGGGGATCGATCCTAAACCGACAGAGCATCAAACGAGCACTTTACCACTGGATTACATCCCGCCCCTTGAAATTGTACATTGTTAAAGACAAAGGAAAAACATTTTCTCCAATGATTTCTATACAAGAAACATTTTGTGTCAAGTTTTTTTCAATTTGTGTACGAATATGGTTCAAACATTTGCTAGAATGTACATATACTGCAGGAGCGACTATGTGGTTTTCCACAGAGGGGTGCAACTTCCGACAAGTGCACCTACAGTTTTTCAAAGTACAACAAAATGCATTATATAGAGGAATTTTATGGTACTTTCATGGTAATTCGAAAGAAAAAAAGAAATGTTTTATTTAACGACGCACTCAGCACATTTTATTTACGGTTATATGGCATCAGACATATGGTTAAGGACCACACAGATTTTGAGAGGAAACCCGCTGTCGCCACTTCATGGGCTACTCTTTCCGATTAGCAGCAAGGGATCTTTTATTTGCGCTTCCCATGGCCTTTGTTGAACCAGTTATGGATCACTGGTCGGTACAAGTGGTTTACACCTACCCATTGAGCCATGTAGAGCACTCACTCAGGGTTTGGAGTCAGTATGGATTAAAAATCACATGCCTCGACTGGGATCCGAACCCAGTACCTACCAGCCTAACCACACGCCACCGAGGCCGGTTGGTAATTCGAGAAAAGGTGCGCACATATGCATCCTCCCCCATGACTCGCGCCTATAATATGCGAATTTTGCACACACTCTTCTTGTCTATGACTTTCCATATTAGACGTGAAATCCTATAAAGTATCCTTTAAAATATAAAATGTTTATGCATACTCTGAACAAGGTATTTTAAAAAAGGCATTCCTAACTTTTTAGCACTTGTTAAAGGGACATACCCTAGTTTTTAAACACTAAGATATATTTTTGACTATTATAGCCGTTTTTGATAACTGAAATCATACTCTACTTAGATTTTATTGTTTAGATGATCAATGTCCGTACATTCGAAGTGTCTTTGGTTATCCTAGTGTTTTTAATATCACAAAATGTATTTCTCATATGTATAAAAACGCACGTGCGTCTTAGAAGTAACAGTTATGGAGTCGAGTTTTAGTCTATATTTAGAGGGTATTTCACCATTTCAGTCACAGGCTCATGTTTCACTCAATTGTAACTTTATTCAAATGTGTTACAGATTTGTAGATTAACTAAACTTAGTGTTAATTTTCACAGGTTGACACTAGGGTATGTCCCTTTAACTTGCTTGCAGCTAAAGTAACGTTACGTCTTCATTACATATGTTTGCTTGGATATCATCATCAATATATCCAAAGTGGTAATTCTAATGTGTGATATCCCAGTGATTTCACTCCTGATATATACAGCATATATCTTCAATAGATAAGCAGCATCTATCTTCAACAGAGTTGAGATTGCTAAGAGGTAAAAAAAAAAACCCCCAAAACCCCAAGGAAATGTTTTATTTAACGACGCACTCAACACATTTTATTTACGGTTATATGGCGTCGGACATATGGTTATTGAGAGAGGAAATCCGCTGTCGCCATTTCATGGGCTACTCTTTTCGATTAGCAGCCAGGGATTTTTTATATGCACCATCCCACAGACAGGATAGTACATATCACGTCCTTTGTTAAACATGTTGTAGAGCACTGCCTGGAACAGGAAATAACCCAATGGGTCCACCGACGGGGATCGATCCTAGCGAACGCTTTACCACTGGACTACGTTCCGCCCCCTCACGGGACAAAGGATATAATACAACCGATCAAACGAAGACTAAGAATTGCGTCTATTTAATTCCAATGAACACGACTACACTATCACCAAGGAAACATGACACCACCTTATCATCTAAATGACACGGATATAATATTTTCCATATGAACGATATTAATAATAATTTGTATTAGTGTCATTGATATTTGAATAAATACAAAACACGAATTTGATGTATTTTACGTAACTTATGATTTGATTTTTGGACTAAATGATTTGTTGATGTCATCATTCGAGCCTTGACTGAGTCAATATTAGTATCTTATACAATTTACATTAATTAATGAATTCATTCATTTGTTCATTGATTTATTCATCGATTTATTCATTCATTCATTTGTTCATTAATTTGTTCGTTCGTTCATGGATTGATTGATTGATTTATTAACTAATAAAAAAAAAGAGTTCATTTATTCATTCATTTATTCATTCATCTTTCATTCATTCAAGGGGCGAGGCGTAACCCAGTGGTACAGCGCTCGCTTGATGCGCGGTCGGTGTGGGATCGATCCCCATCGGTGGGCCCATTGGGCTATTTCTCGTTCCAGCCAGTGCACCACGACTGGTATATCAGAGGCCGTGGTATGTACTACCCTGTCTGTGGGATGGTGCATATAACAGATCCCTTGCTGCTAATTGAAAAAGAGTAGGGCATGAAGTGGCGACAGCGGGTTTTCTCTCTCAATATCTGTGTGGTCCTTAGCCATATGTCAGACGCCATACAACCCTAAATACAATGTGTTGAGTGCGTCGTTAAATAAAATATTTCTTTCTTTTTCATTCATTCATTCATTCATTCATTCATTTATTTATCAACAGTTTAAACAGTGTGATGGGTGTCAGTAAATGATGGATCCAATGGTGGGACCAGAGAGAACCCCTCTAAACAAATTCAAGTGACCGCCGCCCCCCCCCCCCCCCCCCCCCGCCCCCGCAAAAATATTACAATTTTCATTTCATGAATGCCAACCGTTTATGAAAATGTCCTTTGGTCCCTGTATCGTTTTGCTCTTGGTCCCTTCCCCTAAATAGTTCCTTAATTGGTCCTTCCATAAGAGTCGAAATACAATAACACTATACACAAACACACCAAACGCCCATAATAAACAGGTGGTCGTTACTCGTGTGTCCTTCATACTTATTCTTATCATTCAATTCAAACTTTTGACGTCTGTCTACACATCTGGCCGCACTGAAGCATCGAGAACGAGGCCAATAAAGATGGATTCATCAAGTACTTCTGTTAGAGCGATTTTTCGTGTTTTTCATTCAGGTGAACTAAAAAAAAAATTAAAAAGGAGGAAAAGACATACACAGAAGAACATTGTTTCTTGGCGGTACTGCGGTGGCCCGGCTCTTCTGAGCGCGCGCAGCCCAGCGCGCTGTAATCTCGCGAGACCTCGCGCTGTACGAGATGAAGCGTTAAAGCTTAAAAGTGTAACGATTCGTGTTAAGAGCCGCTGCCAAATACCGTGAAGATGTTTTGATAACTTTTCCGCACGTGCTCTCGAGACCGAAAAAGTAGAAGAACACAGATTTTAGCTGCGACTTTTCAACGTTAAAAAACACCAGTTTTCGTTAATATTAAAGTTTACACGCGTTTACACGCGTTCATAAATGGATGGGTGACGGCCTAAAATGCAACCCCCACCACCCAAAAAACACTACCCCCCTCCAACAAAAACAAACAAAAACAACCCTAGAAAAACAACGAACAAAAACAACTAACATTGACACATTAATCACTAGCCCCTAAACATACCCACACGAAAACTGCCATACACACAAAAGCAAAGACATAAACAAAGTAGCCAACCCCCCCCATCCCCCGAAAAACCTCCAACCAAACAACCCCCCCCCAAAAAAAAAAAACCCGAACAACAACAAAACCAAACAACAACAAGAAAAACAAAACGAACAACAAAAACCACACTAACAACAACATCAACAACAACAACAACAACAAAACAGCAACATTGTTCCAACACCCATACAAAGAACCTCCTCAAACCCCTTCAATCCCTTCACCCCCCAACAGACCCCCCCCCCCCCCATCACATCCGAGAGTTGCATATCCTTGTTAGCATTCTTAAACCCTGTTTACATAATATAAACTGAAAAATATTCCAAATTGCAACTCAAACCATCAAAGATTGAAAACATATTGCACAGAAGTATGTCCCAAGAAAGTGACTGGCGTCCATGAGGTACGAATATAAATCATATTTAAATATAGTCCTCCGCCGTACTCAGGGATAAGAGATACCATTTTGACGTGCCTATACACAACTGAGGTTCAGGCAGGTCTCTCCCTGTCACATATTCTGACTTAGCAAGTGGCTGATTCCGACACAGAAATTGCGTGAGCGTGTGTGTGTGTGTATGTGTGTGTATGCGCGTGTGTGTGTGTGTGTGTGTGCGTGCGTCTGTGTTTGTGCGTGTGCGTGTGTGTGTATGTGTGTGTGTTTGTGTGTGTGCGTGTGTGTGTTTGTGTATGTGTGCGTGTGTGCGTGTCTGTGTGTGAGCGTGTGCGTGTGTGTGCGTGTGTGTGGGTGGGTGCGTGTGGGTGCGCGTGTGGGTGGGTGTGGGTGTGCGTGTGTGTGTGCGCGTATGTGGGTGCGTGTGCGTGTTTGCGTGCGTGTGTGGGGATATTAGTTGGAAATGACAAAACTTTAGAATGACAATTAGTGAAACAACAATCACTACCAAAGAAACCATCTCAAACAAACAAAAAACCACCACCCCACAAAAAAAAAAAACCCATCCCCCCCCCCCCCCCACACACACACACACACACACACACAAAACCCCACAAAAACAAAAACAAGGCAGACTCCTTTACCTGGCAACCCAATACACATAGTTGACACCGGAAGTATTTCATTTTAAATATTTAAATGACGCAAGTCGGTTTAGCGAGTGTTCTTTGAACGCAGCTATCTTACAGGCTTCATGGCACATTTGGACAGATAAACCTCATGTAGATATAATCATTACTTTAAAGTTTGCCTGTTCTCCTTCACTCCAAACAAAAGGACCCCAGAGATCCGTAATCAGCGTTTGATCCGTCAAGTGGAGTCCTGTTTGGGCCTGGCGTTTGGATCACAGCTCGTCTGCTAATCTCATTCGGTGCGCGCGCACACAGCCAGACGACACATGCACGAGAGCACGCGGTGGATGCGTAACGTTCCAGAAAGAGAGTCTGAAAGTTCTTCAAAGTTTAATGTGGTTTAATTACAAATAAATACTAGTATACACAGAAGGGAGTTTCACCCTTTTTTTTTTACTGTGTATGTAGGAAGGTGTGACGAATGAACTTTTGGAGAACATAATGGAACTACGTGAGATAGAAGTAATTTGGTTTAACGACTTTAGTTGTCTTACTTTCTGCTTTCACACTATGAGACGAAAATCACTTGCCTCACAAATAAATATTAGTATATGTAGAGGAGAGTGTCGCTTTAATGTTTTTACTATGTATGTGGCAAGGTGTGACGAATGCACTTTAAAATGACAGACCCTAATTTTTAAACACTACTCGTAAGGTCTATTGTTTTTACTATTGGAGCAGTTTTGAATAACTGAAATCATACATTACTTAGATTTAATTGTTTATACTAGTATTATCCATTTCCGTACATGCAAAATGTTTCTGGTCATCCTGGAGTTTTTAATATCACAAAATACATTTGTCATATTTTAAAAAACGCACGTGCGTCTGAAAAGTAACAGTTATGCAGTCGAGATCTAGTCTATTTTTAGAGGGTATTTCACCATTTCAACGTCACAGACTCTTGTTTCACTGTGTTGTAACTTTATAGAAATGTGTTACAGGTTTGATGATTAACTAAACTTAGTGTCCATTTTTACAGGTTAAAACTAATGTCTGCGCCTTTAAGAGAACATAATGGAAATTCCAGAGATAGAAGCAATTTTGTTTAAAGAGATATTCCTGAGTTTACTGCACTTTTTAAGATGTTATCGACTAACAGAGACTTTTTAACGATTGTAATTACATATCAAATATTTTTTTTTCTGCATAAAACATTAGTGGCTATATATTAAACGTGTTTCTGATCGTTCTAATATTTGTACAAGGATAAATTTCATTTTATTTCCTAAAATATTTTTTTTTTCGTACGTTCGAAATTATTTGAAGACAAAATCCAGTTTGGGCTTCTTACAAATATTAAGACGACCAGAAACAAATTGAATATAGATACTGATATTCAAAACAAGAAAATATATTTAATATGTAAGTTTAATCGTAGAACTATTTTATCAGTCGGAAACATCTTACAATGCAGCAAACTCAGAAATGTCCCTTTAACGACTTTAGTTGTCGTCTTTTTTGCTTTCAAACTCTGAGACGAAAAGCGCTTACCTTACAAATAAATGCTAGTATATGTAGAGGAGAGTTTCGCTTTTATTTTACTGTGTATGTGTGAGGGTTTCAAACACACACATCAAAACCATATATCTGGCAACGTATATGTGTGTGTGTATGTATGTATGTCTGTGTGTGTGTGAGGGTTTCAAACACACACATCAAAACCATATATCTGGCAACGTATATGTGTGTGTGTATGTATGTATGTCTGTGTGTGTGTGAGGGTTTCAAACACACACATCAAAACCATATATCTGGCAACGTATATGTGTGTGTGTATGTATGTATGTCTGTGTATGTGTGAGGGTTTCAAACACACACATCAAAACCATATATCTGGCAACGTATATGTGTGTGTGTATGTATGTATGTCTGTGAGTGTGTGAGGGTTTCTAACACACACATCAAAACCATATATCTGGCAACGTATATGTGTGTGTGTATGTATGTATGTCTGTGTGTGAATGAGGGTTTCTAACACACACATCAAAACCATATATCTGGCAACGTATATGTGTGTGTGTATGTATGTATGTCTGTGTGTGTGTGAGGGTTTCTAACACACACATCAAAACCATATATCTGGCAACGTATATGTGTGTGTGTATGTATGTATGTCTGTGTGTGTGTGAGGGTTTCAAACACACACATCAAAACCATATATCTGGCAACGTATATGTGTGTGTGTGTGTGAGGGTTTCAAACACACACATCAAAACCATATATCTGGCAACGTATATGTGTGTGTGTATGTATGTATGTCTGTGTATGTGTGAGGGTTTCAAACACACACATCAAAACCATATATCTGGCAACGTATATGTGTGTGTGTATGTATGTATGTCTGTGTATGTGTGAGGGTTTCAAACACACACATCAAAACCATATATCTGGCAACGTATATGTGTGTGTGTATGTATGTATGTCTGTGTGTGTGTGAGGGTTTCAAACACACACATCAAAACCATATATCTGGCAACGTATATGTGTGTGTGTATGTATGTATGTCTGTGTGTGTGTGAGGGTTTCAAACACACACATCAAAACCATATATCTGGCAACGTATATGTGTGTGTGTATGTATGTATGTCTGTGTATGTGTGAGGGTTTCAAACACACACATCAAAACCATATATCTGGCAACGTATATGTGTGTGTGTATGTATGTATGTCTGTGTGTGTGTGAGGGTTTCAAACACACACATCAAAACCATATATCTGGCAACGTATATGTGTGTGTGTATGTATGTATGTATGTCTGTGTATGTGTGAGGGTTTCAAACACACACATCAAAACCATATATCTGGCAACGTATATGTGTGTGTGTGTATGTATGTATGTCTGTGTGTGTGTGAGGGTTTCAAACACACACATCAAAACCATATATCTGGCAACGTATATGTGTGTGTGTATGTATGTATGTCTGTGTGTGTGTGAGGGTTTCAAACACACACATCAAAACCATATATCTGGCAACGTATATGTGTGTGTGTATGTATGTATGTCTGTGTGTGTGTGAGGGTTTCAAACACACACATCAAAACCATATATCTGGCAACGTATATGTGTGTGTGTATGTATGTATGTCTGTGTGTGTGTGAGGGTTTCTAACACACATCAAAACCATATATCTGGCAACGTATATGTGTGTGTGTATGTATGTATGTCTGTGTGTGTGTGAGGGTTTCAAACACACACATCAAAACCATATATCTGGCAACGTATATGTGTGTGTGTATGTATGTATGTCTGTGTATGTGTGAGGGTTTCAAACACACACATCAAAACCATATATCTGGCAACGTATATGTGTGTGTGTATGTATGTATGTCTGTGTGTGTGTGAGGGTTTCAAACACACACATCAAAACCATATATCTGGCAACGTATATGTGTGTGTGTATGTATGTATGTCTGTGTATGTGTGAGGGTTTCAAACACACACATCAAAACCATATATCTGGCAACGTATATGTGTGTGTGTATGTATGTATGTCTGTGTGTGTGTGAGGGTTTCAAACACACACATCAAAACCATATATCTGGCAACGTATATGTGTGTGTGTGTGTATGTATGTCTGTGTGTGTGTGAGGGTTTCAAACACACACATCAAAACCATATATCTGGCAACGTATATGTGTGTGTGTGTGTATGTATGTCTGTGTGTGTGTGTGAGGGTTTCAAACACACACATCAAAACCATATATCTGGCAACGTATATGTGTGTGTGTATGTATGTATGTCTGTGTGTGTGTGAGGGTTTCAAACACACACATCAAAACCATATATCTGGCTACGTATATGTGTGTGTATATGTATGTATGTCTGTGTATGTGTGAGGGTTTCAAACACACACATCAAAACCATATATCTGGCAATGTATATGTGTGTGTGTATGTATGTATGTCTGTGTATGTGTGAGCGTTTCAAACACACACATCAAAACCATATATCTGGCAACGTATATGTGTGTGTGTATGTATGTATGTCTGTGTGTGTGTGAGGGTTTCAAACACACACATCAAAACCATATATCTGGCAACGTATATGTGTGTGTGTATGTATGTATGTCTGTGTGTGTGTGAGGGTTTCAAACACACACATCAAAACCATATATCTGACAACTTATATGTGTGTGTGTATGTATGTATGTCTGTGTGTGTGTGAGGGTTTCTAACACACACATCAAAACCATATATCTGGCAACGTATATGTGTGTGTGTATGTATGTATGTCTGTGTGTGTGTGTGAGGGTTTCAAACACACACATCAAAACCATATATCTGGCAACGTATATGTGTGTGTGTATGTATGTATGTCTGTGTGTGTGTGAGGGTTTCAAACACACACATCAAAACCATATATCTGGCAACGTATATGTGTGTGTGTATGTATGTATGTCTGTGTGTGTGTGAGGGTTTCAAACACACACATCAAAACCATATATCTGGCAACGTATATGTGTGTGTGTATGTATGTATGTCTGTGTGTGTGTGAGGGTTTCAAACACACACATCAAAACCATGTATCTGGCAACGTATATGTGTGTGTGTATGTATGTATGTCTGTGTGTGTGTGAGGGTTTCAAACACACACATCAAAACCATATATCTGGCAACGTATATGTGTGTGTGTATGTATGTATGTCTGTGTGTGTGTGAGGGTTTCAAACACACACATCAAAACCATATATCTGGCTACGTATATGTGTGTGTATATGTATGTATGTCTGTGTATGTGTGAGG
>NC_054705.1:19213577-19216077 GCF_016097555.1 Gigantopelta aegis
CAACCACTAATATTGTATGCAGAAAAATATATTTGACATGTAATTACGGTTGTCAAAAAGTCCCTGTTAGTCGATAACCTTAAAAATTGAAGCAAAATCAGGAATATCCCTTTAAATCTGAACGACAAAAACAGTTATCCTCGATCAAGACCGTATCTCTACACAATGCAGAGTCCAATGGGCATTTAGCAAAGAGTGGTTGATTTCATAAATCTCTGTTTTGTGCCTCGACTATAGGAGGACAGTCACTCCGGACGAGCACCTTTACTGGACAATACGCCCTTCTTGAACCGCCACAAAGAGGACTGCCTCTCCCAGATCAGTTTTATCAAAACTAGCGCATGTAAAAAAACATTTAAGAACAGAACAGGGGCGTAATTCACAAAGGTCTCTTAGGCTCTGTTAGACAACAAAGCATCCTCTTTGTAAGTCTTTTAGCACTGCACTGCGAGATCGCAAAGTTACGAGAGTTTAGTGAATTAGGCCCCAGAACTTTAATCGCTCAGAACACCATCGGAATATATATATATATATATATATATATATATATATATATATATATATATATATATCTATATATATGACTGTGGTTTTGACGAATACTGTGGGCGCATCGAATAGATTGTTTACTAAATATTTATTCCAATACTTTCTTTGGACGTCATACAATACCAAAATACCTTAATTAGCCAAGATGAAACGGTTGTGAAGTTTTTAATTTGACTCAGTATATATGGCGCACTCACGAATCACTGTCAAAACAGTGATGGTATCAGGTGTTCGCGAAAGTGGAGCATATTCTGCCCCACCGATAGCACCCGGCGTGAATACTCCTACTGCCCCACCGATAGCACCCGGCGTGAGTACTCCCACTGCCCCACCGATAGCACCAGGCGTGAGTACTCCCACCACAGCTGTCAAAGACGTCACTTCATCTAAAAGGATGAACAAAAATAAAGTCACAAGAGTTTCACCAAAGAGATGAAAAGATATGCACAAGTTCAAAACATGGAATAGCACCAGCCATCATTTTGGTAAGTGGCGCGTCGTATTTAGTAGACATAGCCGCCAAATATCTACCATAAAACTATTTGAATGCTCTCAGGAGTTCCTGGATATCATAACCCTGATGTAACAACTTCTTTGCTAGAATGATATGTCATTGTTTGGTATCTGCAAACAGTGAGCATGCCTCAAGGTATCTTAGAAGTTGTGGTATGTAGACACCAAAAGCTGGAGCAGGAGGATTATTGCTCAACATAAAGGCATAATGGGCTATTGGAAAGTTGAAGTCATTCCTTTTGTCATATCGCTTAAAGGGACATTCATGAGTTTGCTGCCATTTTAAAAATGTTATCGACTAACAGAGACTTTTTAACGATTGTAATTACATATCAAGTATATTTTTCTGCATAAAATATTAGTGGTTGCATATTAAACGTGTTTCTGATCGTTCTAATATTTGTTCTTGGTTAAATTTCATTTTATTTCTTAAAATATAATTTTTTCGTACGTACGAAATTATTTGAAGACAGAATCCAGTTTGGGCTTCTTACAAATATTAAGACGACCAGAAACACATTGTTTATACAGCCACTGATATTCTAAATAAAAAAATATATTTAATATGTAAGTTTAATCGTAGAAATATTTTATTAGTAGGAAACATCTTGCAATGCAGCAAACTCGGGAATGTCCCTTTAATTTGGAAACCGCTGTCACCGTGAATCCCCGTGCATACAAGTAGATCGACGTAGGATTTTAATACCTTCGGAGGTTACTTTTATTTTCAACTCTTTTGGGTAAATCTATGGAAGGTAACCGGCCTCGGTGGTGCAGCAGTTAAGCCGTCGAACTACAGTCTGGTCGGTACAGAGTTCGCAGCCCGGCACCGGCTCCAACCCAGAACAAGTTCTTAAGGGCTCAATGGGTATGCATAAGACCACTACACCCTCTTCTCTCCCACTAACCATCTAAGAACTAACCCATTGTCCTAGACAGACAGCCCAGATAGCTGAGACGTGTGGCCAGGACAGCGTGCTTGAACCTTTATTGGATATAAGCACGAAAATGAGTTGCAATGAAATGAATGGAAGGTAACCCGTTATTCTGCTATTATTGAATGATATGATATCATCAATATAGCAGAAGTAAAGTTGCAACTTTTAGCCAGATTCCTTTGTTTTGATTTAACCAGATTAGTCAGATTAGCAGCCCCATGAATATAGGTTGCAATATACCAAATAAAATCCCATAGGCAATCATGTTAACGATTTTATTATAAAAACACTATGAAATGTATCAACCAATATATGACCCATAAATATCTGTACGACAACCCCTACTTCAAAGTATTAACTGACGAAAATGGTATTTTTTTATGGCTCATTTTCGGTGTAACCTAATGTTTTTACGACAACCCTTGTTTCGCACAAAAGTTGAGTAATTTTGTTACAGGTACCCTATACATGTTTCAACCACAAGGCTACTTAACACAGTG
>NC_054705.1:19218577-19236077 GCF_016097555.1 Gigantopelta aegis
CTCTTACGTTCATCGGGGTATGAACAACAACAACAAACAAATTATTCGCAAACTATGTGATCAGCGGAAATTTAATTATATATTTATACATGTATTTATATATACATATATATGTATATGTTTATCTTTTTTTTTTACATATATTAGGTGGGGGTCCACGTTCAACAGAGCCCCACACTACCACCTTGAAAGCATGTAAATCGTCCACATAAGTTTTAAAAATAGAAGAGAAAAAAGAGAACAATGGTGAACAAAAAGGAACAAAAAAAAAGAAGAAAAAAACAACAACAAAAAACAAAACAACAACAACAAGAAGTGGCATGCAACTTCTTCAAATGTATTAACGTTTGGCCAATCTCTATACATGTAACGTTTGTTGTCGTTTTTATTCAATTAAAATATTTTTATTACTTGCCACACAAAGCCGTCACTGTTGGGAGCAGTCGTGTAGCTAGTATTCTTAGATTAACTTCCGATGCGTATTACAGCTACGCGCCAAAGATAAGCCCCGCAAAACAACCGCATATTCAAATTATACGAAACGACTACAATTACAACTTTGTTTATCTCGCGCCTGCGCGTCTATCTCTATTTTTATCGTGACGCGAAAGTTAATTAACAAAACAAGGTGTTTTTAAAGTCTCTGAGAGCATTGCCAAATCCGCCATAATGGATCTACGTTTGCTCAATGAAGTTTTCGCTATCTGAGAAGTGAACTCCGGGCAAATTGTGGGTGTTTTCACTGATAAAAGGCGCAATGTGTGTTGCTCAAAAAGCAGGTTCGCATCTGTCAGCCAAGCCGGGCTTATTTATCGATAGCCTTTGCCTTTTTCTGAGATAGGTTACAAAATAAAGCAATTATTTATTGTAACGGAAGAACATTCTGGCCTGTATCTGTGTCCGTATGAAAAGAAGAGAGTAAAGAAAGATAGAGACAGAAACACGGAGAGATACAGACACGGAAAGAGACATACAGAGACGAAGAGGGGGAGAAGAGAGACAGACAGACAGAGAGAGAGAGAGAGAAAGAGAGAGAGAGAGAGAGAGAGAGAGAGAGAGAGAGAGAGAGAGAGAGAGCGAGAGAGCGAGAGAGAGAGAGACACTGACATACAGACAGACAGACAGACAAAGAGTGAGGGGGGGGGGGGGGGAGACATACAGAGACCGACAGAGAAAGGAAAGGACAGTGGGGAGGGAGATATAGAGACACATACAGAGAGGGAGGGAAAATAGAAACAGAGACAGAGTGATAGAGACAGCGTGAGTGACAGACAGATATACAGAGAGAGAGAGAGAGAGAGAGAGAGAGAGAGAGAGAGAGAGAGAGAGAGAGAGAGAGAGAGAGAGAGACGGAGGGAGGTAAAAACAAAACGCGATAGGTCGATTGGATTTTGTAGTAGGATGAAAGAAAAGGGGTGTTTCTTGGCTTGAAGACACCTCACCATATTTTAACTGTTTGGTGTCTATGGTGTGTCTATAGTGTGGCTATTTCGACTCTTGGTGTACATAGTCAGAGAGGAAACCCACTTCCACTACATATTCTATTTTTATCGAATAGAAACAAAGAGTCGTCTAAATTTCCCCACAAACAGAACAGCACATACCACATCCTTTGATATACGAGTGATGATGCACTGATTGGGATGCAAACAACATCCACATGAAACGTCGGAGTTTCATGATCTTTACTCGGCAATAGGTCGTGTGTTTTGTGTGTATTTGTTTTGTCTTAAAGGGACAGACCCTAGTTTTTAAACCCTACAGCATATTCACTATTAGACTAGAGCCGTTTATGATCACTAAAATGAAACATTACTTATATTTTATTCTTTAGATTATCCATTTTGGTAGAACCGAAATGTTTCTGGTCATCCTGGTGTTTCTAATACCAAAAAAAAAGAAGTTTGTTTCTTCATATTTTTAAAGACGCACATGCGTCTGAGAAGTAGAGGTTTATTGTTTCTATTGGTCTATTTTTAAGGATATTTCAAGTTTTAACGTCACAGACTCTTCTTTCATTCTAATTGTAACTTTATGAGTTTGTAAATTAACTAAACGTAGTGTCCATTTTTATATGGGTTAAAACTAGGGTCTACGCCTTTAATTTCAAATTTTCCATTGAAAAAGTGCTCTACAACTTGAATATGACTTTCTTATACGTATATTGTTCTATGCTATGTTATGCTGGGCTCTGACTATCAACTGTCACAACAAAGTTGACCAATTCGGTTGTTGCGTTGTAATTATTTTCTCAACTCCCAACATTTGATGGGTGCGCTCAAACTAACAACTGATCGGTCGCAGGCGTTGTAAGAATACTCAGACTAACAACTGATCGGTCGCAGGCGTTGTAAGAATACTCAGACTAACAACTAATCGGTCGCAGGCGTTGTAAGAATACTCAGACTAACAACTAATCGGTCGCAGGCGTTGTAAGAATACTCAGACTAACAACTGATCGGTCGCAGGCGTTGTAAGAATACTCAGACCAGCAACTGGACAGTCTTAAAGGGACATTCCTGAGTTTGCTGTAATTTTAAAGATGTTATCAACTAACAGAGACATTTTAACGATTGTAATTACATATAAAATATATTTTTCTGCATAAAATATTAGTGGCTGTATATTAAACGTGTTTCTGATCGTTCTAATATTTGTTCTAGGTTAAATTTGATTTGATTTCCTAAAATATAATTTTTTCATACGTACGAAATTATTTACAAATTAATTACTTACAAATATTAAGACGACCAGAAACACATTGAATATACAGACACTGATATTCTAAACAATAAAATATATTTAATATGTAAGTTTAATCGTAGAAATATTTTACTAGTTGGAAACATCTTACAATGCAGCAAACTCAGGAATGTCCCTTTAAAAGTCGAGAGATCGGCGAGTTGGCCGACTCAGTCGTGACAGTGAACCTAGTATTATCCTACGCTTTGGTATGCTGGTATGTGCTGTGTGATGTTTTATGACATCACATCACATCAGATATCGTATCGCATCGCATTATATCACAATATGATTAAAATTAGCTCTACTGGGTCTACCAGTAGATCTAACAGTGTGACGGAACATGCTCTAATTTCTTTTCGCCTGTGGCGATATTAATTGTTTTAGAGGGCCGTGTGCAGTCGCAATATGCACTTAAGCCCAGGTGGGCACTTTGTTACGTAATACCTCCGCGCGACCGTGGTCCAGCTGTGCCTAATACACACCCAGCTCAGATGCGGAGGCCATGTGGCCAGTAGTTACGTAATACCTCCGCGAGTGCGGTTTTTACGACAGTGATTTTGGCGACTAGGCGTCAGCAAGTCTGGCCATCTAAGGAAAATTGTCGTCTTGGTCTCTGTAGAAATATCACTTGTAGGTATTCGGTGCCGCGATGTACCCCCAGGCGATACTAGGGTTTTTATAATAAATAGCTAGGGTTTTAGAGATATCAGGGAGAAACATATAGGAAGGCTTCCAGGGAACGCGTCCGTTTGGGTTTGGTAAATATTATTTCTGCTCTGTTGTATAACCTTGATGTGATTGATGTGACTTTAAATATTTTAATACTGTATTATACCAATATTATTTAGACGGTGCTGCCGGTAATCTGACGCAGTAAACTGTAGGCTCACTGTCTAATATATATAAAGTTTAACCAGTCATCCTAGAGGACCTAGGTAAACTGTAGGTTATTGTCTTTATTGTGATAGGTACCAGTATTAAGTCTGTATTACAAGGTTACTGAATGAGTAGTTAAGAGTTAATTAATAATTAACCAGTTAGGAATAGAGTTGTAATTCCTTTATTAATTAAGTTCCCCTGGAAGCGTTTCTCAATTATCACACGTGTGGGTGTTGTGTCACGGTGAAGTGATTAGCATATCGTGTAAACTAGACACCTAGAGGTTAACTAATTAAGTGATCAGTTCTGGGTTGTTATTATTTGTTGTTGTTAATTAACTACTGCGGCAGTACATTTGTCAGCGTAGTAGTAATACAGATTCCAAAGTGTATTGTGTTTTTGTTGTGTTTTCTAGTGGACTAAACGTGCTATATTATACATACTTTATATAAGATCGTATCTTTGATCATACTTAGAGACGAGCCACGCGGGTATACTGCCCGTTACAGAGAGATCTAATAAATATACAGTTAGGAGAGATATTTGGATAATCGTGTTTCATTCAGTTACGGGTATTATAGGATCCCCGTGACAAACAGCTTTGCGTGGACTCTCATATCCAGGTGACATTTCATCTGTAAATAACAATTTAAATATTGACCAATTACACTTCGCCTTTTATAGCGTTATTCGAGAGCATACAAATTCTACAAATATCGGTCGAGACTATTTATGCAATAGGCGAACTTGTTGGTCTGTTTCAACATTGAAAAAAAGGGAAAAGTGCAGAAATAAACTCTGGATTGTATACTAGTATAAACAGATTTTATGGCTATACCATCACGGTTTTTTTTTCGTTTTGAAATGAATTTTATATAAATTTTTATATTGCAATTAGTTTTCGGCATACTTCGTAATTCACCCGAATCATTTCGTATACCCTCAGTATAATCCCGAATGTTTTCAAATTCTTTTCGAAACACTGGCATGATTTTGCAAGTAAGATTTTGATTGGTCCAATGAAAGGTCGCCTGGACATGAGCTCCAACGGGCTGCTGTCAGATAAACATGTAATAGTGGAGCTAATTTTAATTAGATTGATTATGTCACATCATATCATACATGAATATCATATTTGTTTACTTGTAAGACCATTTGTGGCATTAACCATGAAATGGTTCTAAATTATAAATGCTCCTGCGTACATTCTGGACATTTTAAATCAATTTATCTATTATTTCAAACTAAATATAGTTAAAATGAGCGATACTTATGAGTCCAATGACTCCTCGACCCCCTCCCCTTTCTTCTGCTCCTATGGCCCTGGTATGTAGCCACGGTTAATTGAAAAAAACCCACATATCAAAGCGCCGATCTCAACACCACGACTATCTTGCCATGTTTTCCGCCATCTTGCCGCACCACGTGTTGAAATGTACTACTTACTAGACCACTAACAACACGAGTTTGCCATCATCCGTCCTTTCATACTCAAGTGGCAAATACTACGACCAGAATGGAACTTCATGGGGGTCTTTCCTTGCATCTAGTATATATATTTTTTCTTTATCTGATGGTTATAAAGATAGGTTTTATCGAGAGATATAAAAGTTTACATCCCAGTTGCCAGTGGCACGCGAGTTTCAGACGAGTGCGCATGACATTGTCCAAATGTCTTCACCCACGGAGAAATTATGACTCTCTGCATCACCTCACCGTATGAGGTGGTCCGACCCTGATGATAAAGGTTTATCATTAACTTTCTGACATTTTGATTAACATACTAAAATGCAGAAGAAGAAGAAGAAGAAGAAGAAGAAGAAGAAGAAAACCGAACATCCACGGCAAATAAGATTTATGTAGTAGTTTAAAATGTGCTGGGGTGTCGTAATGTTTCATTCCGTTCCGTTTGTTTCGTTTCATTTTCGTTCTTTCATTATCTTCCCTTTCCCTCTCCCTTCTCCACTATTATCTTCCCTTTCCTTTCCTTTCCATTTATTTTTATTCCCCTTCCTTCTTTTCTCTTCCTCTATTTTCTTATCTCTTCCCCTATTTTGTCTTCCCTTCCCTTATTTTTCTTTCTCTTCCTTCTCTTCTTTTCTTTTCCCTTACATTTCCTTTTCTTCCGTTCTTTTTTCTTCTCTTCTCTCTCCTTCCCTTTTTTGCTCTTACCTTCTCTTTCCTTCCCTTCCCTTCTCTTTCCTTCTCTTCCTTTTCCGCACTTTCTCTTCCATTATTTTTTCTTTATTTCTCTTCCCTTCCTCTTCTTTTTTCTTCTTCCTTCCATTTCCATATATTTCCTTCTTGTTCCTTATCTTCCCTTGCCTTCTCTTTTCTTTCCTTCTCTTTCTTTCTTTCCTTCCTCATCCTCCCTGCCCTTCCTTGCCTTTCCTCCCCTTCTATTTCTCTCCCCTACCCATCTCTTTCCTGCTTCTCCCATCTCTTGTCTTTTCTTCTTTTCCGTTCCGTTCCGTTCCGTTCCGTTCATTTTCAATCCATTTTTTTTCCTGTCCCTGCTCGCATCTCCCTTCCCTTCTCTTTCTTTCTCTTCTTCCCATTCCCTTACTTACCTCCCTTCGTTTCGTTTCCTTTCTTTTCATTTTAATTTATTGTCTTTTTCGTACCCAGTTAAAGTTCAGACACAGTGCCCCTGGTACACATCTTAGCTGATATAAGAAACAAATATGATATTGTCAGGGATGGGGCCCTGATATGACTACCTCACAGTCATCTTAAAGGGACATTCCCGAGTTGTTTGCATTGTAAGATGTTTCCGACTAATAAAATATTTCTACGATTAAAATTACACATTAAATATATTTTCTTGTTTAGAATATCAGTGTCCGTATATTCAATGTGTTTCTGGTCGTGTTAATATTTATAAGAAGCCCAAACTGGATTTTGTTTTCAAATAATTTAGAAAATAAAATGAAATTTAACCCAGTACAAATATTAGAACAATCAGAAACACGTTTAATATATAACCACTAATATTTTATGCAGAAAAATATAATTGATATGTAATATCAATCATTGAAAAGTCTCTGTTAGTCGATAACATCTTACAGATTGCAGCGAACTCAGGAATGTTCCTTTATGGCAATAAAAGGATTCTATACAATATGAATGATTTAGAAATATAGTATATTATAAAGGTAATAATAAAGATCAATATCTGAAAACATAAACATTATATGATATATGGGGATATTTGTCGTTACTAGCTTTATATAGTCCAGTTTAGTAAAAAAAGGTGTGCGTCTTTAAAAGACAGTCTTGAAGACATTTCCATTGCCAGTCATCTCAAATTGCCATTTTTTTTTTTAAATACTAAGGCTTCAATGCCATAGACCTCTGCAGTAGTCATTTGAGATTTCCTCCAAGAATTACTTAACAATTGTACAGATTTTCGGAGTACAGACGGTGCATATGAGTGCAGAGTATAACCGGGGAGTAAGGGGGTGGGGATAGAGTGGGTGTGGGGGTGTATATGGGATCGAGGTTGCGGGGAAGGGGCACAGGTTGCAAATCGTCCAAAACCCATAGGTGTTCACTTACTGGCATACTTTGTACTGACAAAGACAAGTGAAATTCCGAAAGGTCATGTGTCCCGTTTATGCCACAATCCATTATGCATGTTGCATTTATCTGGCGAGCCTGTGCCTGTGAATAGAAATAGACAAAGAGCATGTAGGCGCAGTTCAGAAGACATGTACAGGGCATGATAGCCAAAGTACCCTGATGGTAAGGCCAAAAAACCAAAACAAAGTCGGTCTTTGGTCAAACCAAAAGTTCCAGAATGAACGCGACGGCTTTCACAGAACAGGTGTGTATATTTGATTTTGATACATAAACACAGGGCACATTTAAATTGAAATCAGAATGTACGTCCTAGTTCATGCGCTATGACATTTTGGCTCCAAATGCGGTTTTGCACCATAGTGTGATAAGCCCGGAAAAACGTTACGTCATACCGCGAGAAATTAAAAAAAAACAAATGTTGACGCGCGAGTGTAAAAATCGGCGCACGCGCTGACCAGAGACCAGGAATTTTATCTGTTTGGCCTAAGAAAGATAGACGGACATTTGGACAGTGTTGATAACAGTCCAAATGTCCGTCTAACTCTTACCGCCAGAGAACTCGGGCTAAGAGTATGTATCTACCCAGACTGTAATTATGTAATACAGGAGGCTACCTAATTTGATGTGATGTGAACCTACCCATTACAGACATGGCTTCTTTTCATGTGTAATTGTTATGGTCTATTGAGTGCACCTGGACCTGGGAGTACATGTATGTTCTCGTGCATATAATATACAAGAAAATATTAATTCTAAGTCTAAAACTAACACTAACACTAACCCCAGCCCTAATGTTGAAATTGATCAAATACTTGGGATCCATTAATTTGCCTGCAATGCAATTACATTATATCAAGTGTCGTAGGAAATCTTCAGTTCATTCCTACTCCTACCACCCCCTCCCTCCGTCCCTCCCTTCCCTCCCTCCCTCCCTCCCTCGAGAGAGAGAGAGAGAGAGAGAGAGAGAGAGAGAGAGAGAGAGAGAGAGAGAGAGAGAGAGAGAGAGACAGAGAGACAGACAGACAGACAGGCAATTTTATTTAACAAATACCAACCAACTTTGAAATACACCACCCCATGGCCACAATGCATTGAATTATATGTATGTATGTATGTATGTACTGATGTATGAATATCTATATATTGTATGTATGTCGAGGTTGACTGTTACATACATAGATATTAACGCATTGGCGCACGGGATAATTAAATCCTTTCTGACCTCACAAATTATCCCATACCGTTGCTTAGACTCGAACCTATGGCACCGAATCGCCCGCAAATTGCTGACTAACTAACGATGCGTTCTGAGCTATCCAGGCATATGTATGTATTTAATAATGAATGTATGTATGTATGTATGTATGTATGTATGTGTGTATATATGTATGTAATATGCTCTATGTGTCCATCCGTATGTCCGCCCGGTTTCCATCCATCCACTTAAACATACAAATATTCCATGATCCACTGGCACACACCCATCCTGAAAATCCTTTATTGCCTTCACAAATTTCCTCATGCTCACCCAACAGACCCGTTACCCCGCCTCACCCCAGCCCAATCCACCCCCCATACGTAACTCTGTTTTCATGTTTTAAATCGTATGCTTTGAATTTTTTGAAATCTTTAAAAGCTACATCTTGTTTTTGTCGAAATCGTTTTTGCTCTCTGTGACAGGAACCAATCTTTGTTTCAGTGACTGAACAGCACTGGGTGACAACTTGCACCCCAGTCGTGTACACTTTGTAATGGTTGAAGCTGCAAAGCCGTGATTAAAATGAAGGAAAATAGAAAAAAATATTTTATTTAACGACGCACTCAACACATTTTATTTACGGTTATATGGTTAAGGACCACACAGATCTTGAGAGAAACCCGCTGTCGCCACTACATGTGCTACTCTTTCCAATTAGCAGCAAGGGATCTTTTATTTGCGCTTCCCACAGGCAGGATAGCACAAACCATGGCCTTTGTTGAACCAGTTATGGATACTGGTCGGTGCAAGTGGTTTACACCTACCCATTGAGCCTTGCGGTGCACTCACTCAGGGTTTGGAGTCGGTATCTGGATTAAAAATCCCATGCCTCGACTGGGATCCGAACCCAGTACCTACCAGCCTGTAGACCGATGGCCTGACAACGACGCCACCGAGGCCGGTAAAATGAAGGACTGCAGAGTGAATTCTGGCCTTGAGATTTCTGGCCCCAATAACTGATTTGGGGTTAGTACTAATGTAAGCCTTGTTCACAGCTTCATATTTTTATGTATTTTACTATGCAGATGTTTGGGTGGGGTTTGTTTGTTTGTTGTTGTTTTGTTTTTTTTGGTGTGTTTTTTAATGCATCTAGTCCAAAACGGAAAGCAAACGTTTGTTTTAAGGTTTGTTTTGTTTAAAAACACCACTAGAGCACATTGATTAATTAATCATCGGCTATTGGATGTCAAACATTTGGTAATTTTGACACGTAGTCATCAGAGGAAACCCGCTACATTTTCCCTAATGCAGCAAGGGAAGCTTTATATGCACTTTTCCACACACCACGGCCTTTTAACAGTTGGTGCACTGGTTGGAACGAGAAAAATCCAAATCAGCTGAATGGATCCACTGAGACTGAGACTGAGCTAAACCCCGCCCCCAAAACGGAAAGCGATGCATTTTGTAACTTTGTGTTCATCATCACCCTCAATACTGCAGCTAAATACCCGCCCCCCCCCCCCCCCACACACACACACACCATGTCTTCCCACCATTTGGACCCGTGCATGCATTAGAATATTTACTACATTTGTCATTATAGTACCCCCTATAGCAGCACACTATTGCATATGTTGTAGCTACCGGCCCCGGTGGCGTCATGGTTAGGCTATCGGATCCCAGTCGAGGCATGGGATTTTTAATCCAGATACCGACTCCAAACCCTGAGTGAGTGCTCCGCAAGGCTCAATGGGTAGGTGTAAACCACTTGCACCGACCAGTGATCCATAACTGGTTCAACAAAGGCCATGGTTTGTGCTATTCTGCTTGTGGGAAGCGCAAATAAAAGATCCCTTGCTGCTAATCGGAAAGAATAGCCCATGAAGTGGCGACAGCGGGTTTCCTCTCAAAATCAGTGTGGTCCTTAACCATATGTCTGACGCCATATAACCGTAAATAAAATGTGTTGAGTGCGTCGTTAAATAAACAATGTTTTTTCTTTTTTCTTTGTTTTGTCCGAAACGTTCATATTTTTGTCCGAATCATAATGTCACTTATTTGTCTTTTTCGTTGATTAGACAGGTGTCTTGTATCCCGAAGCATTTCCATTCGTGTCGCTGATCTATATCCAGTCTGGACTTTTGAAACGGTTTGGGTAGAATGACTGTCACCATCTGTGGTCACATGTCTGATTGACATAGTCTGTTGAAGAAGATCCCTTGTGATGGCTGCTGATCCCTCTTTCCTCATCCCCAATGTGGCATGAACATTGGCAGTACGGTTGGCATGTTCTGCATTTTTATGTGTCCTACACTTGCAACACAACTTATCACTTGTATAGATGGCAATGATTTTTTTCTTTTGTGGTATGACATTCTTAGAGGCAGTGAGTACAACATGTGTGGTCGGTTGGAACGGCCGTTTTACCCCACCACTGTCTTTTACCGCCACCACTGTGTTTTACCGCGTCACTGTGTTTTACCTCCGCCACTGTTTTACCGCCGCCACTGTGTTTTACCGCCGACACTATGTTTTACCGCCACTATGTGTTACCGCAACAACTGTGTTTTACTGCCACCACTTTGTTTTACCGCCACCAACTATGTTTTAGCGCCAACACTTTGTTTTACCGCCACCACTGTGTTTTACGGCCACCACTGTATTTTACCACCACCAACACCACTGTGTTTTACCGCCACCACTGTGTTTTACCACCGCCACCACTATGTTTTACCGCCACCACTGTGTTTTACCGCCACCACTGTGTTTTACCGCCACCACTGTGTTTTACCACCGCCACCACTATGTTTGACCGCCACCACTGTGTTTGACCGCCACCACTGTGTTTTACCGCCGCCACTATGTTTTACCGCCACCACTGTGATTGACCGCTACCACTGTGTTTGACAGCCACCACCGTGTTTTATCGCCGCCACTATGTTTTACTGCCACCACAGTGCTTGACCGCCATCACTGTGTTTGACCGCCACCACTGTGTTTTACCGCCGCCACTATGTTTTACCGCCGCCACTATGTTTTACCGAAACCACTGTGTTTTACCGCCACCACTGTGTTTTACCGCATCAGTGTGTTTTAGCGCCACCACTGTGTTTGACCGCCACCACTATGTTTTACCACCACCACCACCACTGTGTTTGACCGCCACCACTGTGTTTTACCGCCGCCACTATGTTTTACCGCCACCACTGTGTTTGACCGACACCACTGTGTTTGACCGCCACCACTGATTTACCGCCGCCACTATGTTTTACCGCCACCACTGTGTTTTAACGCCATCAGTGTGTTTTAGCGCCCCCACTATGTTATACCGCCACCACTATGTTTTACCACCACCACCACTGTGTTTGACCGCCACCACTGTGTTTGACCGCCACCACTGTGTTTTACCGCCGCCACTATGTTTTACCGCCACCACTGTGTTTGACCGACACCACTGTGTTTGACCGCCACCACTGATTTACCGCCGCCACTATGTTTTACCGCCACCACTGTGTTTTAACGCCATCAGTGTGTTTTAGCGCCCCCACTATGTTTCACCGCCACCACTATGTTTTACCGCCACCACTATGTTTTACTGCCACCACTTTGTTTTACCGCCACCACTGTGTTTTACAGCCACCACTGTGTTTTACAGCCACCACTTTGTTTTACTGCCATCAGTGTGTTTTACCGCCACCACTGTGTGTTACCGCCACCACTGTGTTTTACTGCCATCAGTGTGTTTTACCACCACCACTGTGTTTTACCGCCATCAGTGTGTTTTAGCGCCACCACTATGTTTTACCGCCACCACTATGTTTTACCGCCACCACTATGTTTTACTGCCACCACTTTGTTTTACCACCACCACTGTGTTTGACAGCCACCAGTTTGTTTTACTGCCATCAGTGTGTTTTACCGCCACCACTGTGTGTTACCGCCATCACTGTGTTTTACCGCCACCACTGTGTTTTAGCGCCACCACTGTGTTTTAGCGCCACCACTGTGTTTTAGCGCCACCACTGTGTTTTACCGCATCAGTGTGTTTTAGCGCCACCACTGTGTTTGACCGCCACCACTATGTTTTACCACCACCACTGTCTTTGACCGGCACCACTGTGTTTGACCGCCACCACTGTGTTTTACCGCCGCCACTATGTTTTACCGCCACCACTGTGTTGACCGACACCACTGTGTTTTACCGCCGCCACTATGTTTTACGGCACTACGTGTTACCGCAACCACTGTGTTTTACCACTACCACTATGTTTTACCGCCACCACTATGTTTTACTGCCACCACTTTGTTTTACCACCACCACTGTGTTTGACAGCCACCAGTTTGTTTTACTGCCATCAGTGTGTTTTACCGCCACCACTGTGTGTTACCGCCATCACTGTGTTTTACCGCCACCACTGTGTTTGACCGCCACCACTGATTTACCGCCGCCACTATGTTTTACCGCCACCACTGTGTTTTAACGCCATCAGTGTGTTTTAGCGCCCCCACTATGTTATACCGCCACCACTATGTTTTACCACCACCACCACTGTGTTTGACCGCCACCACTGTGTTTTACCGCCACCACTGTGTTTTACCGCCGCCACTATGTTTTACCGCCACCACTGTGTTTGACCGACACCACTGTGTTTGACCGCCACCACTGATTTACCGCCGCCACTATGTTTTACCGCCACCACTGTGTTTTAACGCCATCAGTGTGTTTTAGCGCCCCCACTATGTTTCACCGCCACCACTATGTTTTACCGCCACCACTATGTTTTACTGCCACCACTTTGTTTTACCGCCACCACTGTGTTTTACAGCCACCACTGTGTTTTACAGCCACCACTTTGTTTTACTGCCATCAGTGTGTTTTACCGCCACCACTGTGTGTTACCGCCACCACTGTGTTTTACTGCCATCAGTGTGTTTTACCACCACCACTGTGTTTTACCGCCATCAGTGTGTTTTAGCGCCACCACTATGTTTTACCGCCACCACTATGTTTTACCGCCACCACTATGTTTTACTGCCACCACTTTGTTTTACCACCACCACTGTGTTTGACAGCCACCAGTTTGTTTTACTGCCATCAGTGTGTTTTACCGCCACCACTGTGTGTTACCGCCATCACTGTGTTTTACCGCCACCACTGTGTTTTAGCGCCACCACTGTGTTTTAGCGCCACCACTGTGTTTTAGCGCCACCACTGTGTTTTACCGCATCAGTGTGTTTTAGCGCCACCACTGTGTTTGACCGCCACCACTATGTTTTACCACCACCACTGTCTTTGACCGGCACCACTGTGTTTGACCGCCACCACTGTGTTTTACCGCCGCCACTATGTTTTACCGCCACCACTGTGTTTGACCGACACCACTGTGTTTTACCGCCGCCACTATGTTTTACGGCACTACGTGTTACCGCAACCACTGTGTTTTACCACTACCACTATGTTTTACCGCCACCACTATGTTTTACTGCCACCACTTTGTTTTACCACCACCACTGTGTTTGACAGCCACCAGTTTGTTTTACTGCCATCAGTGTGTTTTACCGCCACCACTGTGTGTTACCGCCATCACTGTGTTTTACCGCCACCACTGTGTTTTAGCGCCACCACTGTGTTTTAGCGCCACCACTGTGTTTTAGCGCCACCACTGTGTTTTACCGCATCAGTGTGTTTTAGCGCCACCACTGTGTTTGACCGCCACCACTATGTTTTACCACCACCACTGTCTTTGACCGGCACCACTGTGTTTGACCGCCACCACTGTGTTTTACCGCCGCCACTATGTTTTACCGCCACCACTGTGTTTGACCGACACCACTGTGTTTTACCGCCGCCACTATGTTTTACGGCACTACGTGTTACCGCAACCACTGTGTTTTACCACTACCACTGTGTTTTACCGCCATCAGTGTGTTTTACCGCCATCAGTGTGTTTTAGCGCCACCACTATGTTTTAGCGCCACCACTATGTTTTACCGCCACCACTATGTTTTACTGCCACCACTTTGTTTTACCACCACCACTGTGTTTTACAGCCACCACTTTGTTTTACTGCCATCAGTGTGTTTTACCGCCACCACTGTGTTTTAGCGCCACCACTGTTTTTTAGCGCCACCACTTTGTTTTAGCGCCACCACTGTGTTTTACTGCCATCAGTGTGTTTTAGCGCCACCACTGTGTTTTAGCGCCACCACTGTGTTTTAGCGCCACAACTATATTTTAGCGCCACCACTGTGTTGTACTGGCATCAGTGTGTTTTAGCGCCACCACTGTGTTTTAGCGCCACCACTGTGTTTTAGCGCCACCACTGCTGTGTTTTACTGCCAGCACTGTGTTTTATCGCCACCACTGTGTTTTAGCACCACCACTGTGTTTTAGCGCCACCACTGTGTTTTAGTGCCACTACTATGTTTTAGCGCCACCACTATGTTTTAGCGCCACCACTGTGTTTTAGCGCCACCACTGCTGTGTTTTACTGCCATCAGTGTGTTTTATCGCCACCACTGTGTTTTAGCACCACCACTGTGTTTTAGCGCCACCACTGTGTTTTAGTGCCACTACTATGTTTTAGCGCCACCACTATGTTTTAGCGCCACCACTGTGTTTTACTGCCATCAGTGTGTTTTAGCGCCACCACAATATTTTACTGCCATCAGTGTGTTTTAGCGCCACCACTATGTTTTACTGCCATCAGTGTGTTTTAGCGCCACCACTATGTTTTACTGCCACCACTATGTTTTACTGTCACCACTGTGTTTTACTGCCACCAGTGTGTTTTACTGCCACCACTGTGTTTTACTCCCACCACTATGTTTTACTGCCACCACTATGTTTTACTGCCATCAGTGTGTTTTATCGCCACCTCTATGTTTTACTGCCATCAGTGTGTTTTACCGCCACCACTGTGTGTTACCGCCATCACTGTGTTTTACCGCCACCACTGTGTTTTAGCGCCACCACTGTGTTTTAGCGCCACCACTGTGTTTTAGCGCCACCACTGTGTTTTACCGCATCAGTGTGTTTTAGCGCCACCACTGTGTTTGACCGCCACCACTATGTTTTACCACCACCACTGTGTTTGACCGACACCACTGTGTTTTAGCGCCACCACTGTGTTTTAGCGCCACCACTGTGTTTTACCGCATCAGTGTGTTTTAGCGCCACCACTATGTTTTACCGCCACCACTATGTTTTACTGCCACCACTGTGTTTTACTGCGACCAGTGTGTTTTACCGCCACCACTATGTTTTACCGCCACCACTGTCTTTGACCGGCACCACTGTGTTTTACCACCCCCACCACTATGTTTTACCGCCACCACTGTGTTTGACCGCCACCATTGTGTTTGACAGCCACCACTGTGTATTACCGCCGCTACTATGTTTTACCGCCACTACAATGCTTGACCGCCACCACTGTGTTTGACCGCCACCACTGTGTTTACCGCCGCCACTATGTTTTACCGCCACTATGTGTTACCGCAACCACTGTGTTTTACCGCCACCACTGTGTTTTACCGCCATCAGTGTGTTTTAGCGCCACCACTATGTTTTACTGCCACCACTATGTTTTACTGCCACAACTTTGTTTTACCGCCACCACTGTGTTTTACTGCCACCACTTTGTTTTACTGCCATCAGTGTGTTTTACCGCCACCACTGTGTGTTACCGCCACGACTGTGTTTTACTGCCATCAGTGTGTTTTAGCGCCACCACTGTGTTTAGCGCCACCACTATGTTTTAGCGCCACAACTATGTTTAAGCGCCATCACTGTGTTTTACTCCCATCAGTGTGTTTTAGCGCCACCACTGTGTTTTAGCGCCACCACTATGTTTTAGCGCCACCACTGTGTTTTACTGCCATCAGTGTCTTTTAGCGCCACCACTGTGTTTTAGCACCACCACTGTGTTCTAGCGCCACCACTGTGTTTTACTGCCACCACTGTATGTTACCGCCACCACTGTGTTTTACCGCCGTCACTGTGTGTTACAGACGCCACTGTGTTTTACCGCCGCCACTGTGTTTTACCGCCACCACTGTGTTTTACTGCCATCAGTGTCTTTTAGCGCCACCACTGTGTTTTAGCACCACCACTGTGTTCTAGCGCCACCACTGTGTTTTACTGCCACCACTGTATGTTACCGCCACCACTGTGTTTTACCGCCGTCACTGTGTGTTACAGACGCCACTGTGTTTTACCGCCGCCACTGTGTTTTACCGCCACCACTGTGTTTTACTGCCATCAGTTTGTTTTACCGCCACCACTGTGTTTTAGCGCCGCCACTGTGTTTTAGCGCCACCACTATATTTTAGCGACACCACTTGTTTTAGCGCCACCACAATATTTTACTGCCATCAGTGTGTTTTAGCGCCACCACGATGTTTTACTGCCATCAGTGTGTTTTAGCGCCACCACTGTGTTTTACTGCCATCAGTGTGTTTTAGCGCCACCACTGTGTTTTACTGCCACCACTGTGTTTTACTGCCACCAATATGTTTTACTGCCATCAGTGTGTTTTATCGCCACCTCTATGTTTTACTACCATCAGTGTGTTTTACTGCCACACCTATGTTTTACTGCCACCACTATGTTTTACTGCCACCACTGTGTTTTACTGCCACCACTGTGTTTTAACTGCCACCAGTGTGTTTTACTGCCACCACTATGTTTTACTGCCACCACTATGTTTTGCAGCCACCAATGTGTTTTACTGCCATCAGTGTGTTTTACTGCCATCAGTGTGTTTGATCGTCACCTCAATATTTTACTGCCATCAGTGTGTTTTAGCGCCACCACTGTGTTTTAGCGCCACCACTATGTTTTACCGCCACCACTGTGTTTTACCACCGCCACTGTGTGTTACCGCCACCACTGTGTTTTACCGCCACCACTGTGTTTTACTGCCATCAGTGTGTTTTAGCACCACCACTGTGTTTTACTGCCATCAGTGTGTTTTACTGCCACCACTGTGTTTTAGCGCCACCACTATGTTTTAGCGCCACCACTATGTTTTAGCGCCACCACTGTGTTTTACCACCGCCACTGTGTGTTACCGCCACCACTGTGTTTTACCGCCA
>NC_054705.1:19241077-19249636 GCF_016097555.1 Gigantopelta aegis
TCCCTTTAAAACTTGTTCTAAACTGGATGCAAAACATGTTACATATATGTACAAATCAGACACATACAAACATCATATTGTTAGTATGGCTAAATAAGGAATATCTGCAGTACATGTACAATCATAAACAAACTGGCATATCGGACCAGGCAAACAGGATTTTCTTTTTGAATAATGAATATAATTTGTGTTTTTTTTACGTATTCATACTTGAAAATAAGTAATTATGTTTGACGCCATATAGGAGTAAACATTAAAATAAGTGCGTCATTAAAATATTTCGTCCATCTTCCTTCCCCGTTACAAGGAACCATCCTCTGACATTCCACCGACATTCCTGCCAAACTTTTAATGATGTGCCAATACCCAGAATGTCGTCACAACATTGATTAATGTGCACGTGACCTGCGAACAGAGCACTAGTCACAGCATGGGGTGCGCCTTCCTAGCGCGGTGGATTTTAAACAGGTACCAACAAATATTCTTCATGTCATTCCACCGTTTCGGTGCGCCGTGGCTACTCGCATACATCACTCGGTGAAGTGCGGCACTGAAGTGGCTGCCAAGACTGTCAACGTTTGCAGAATGAGCTGAAATTTTCTGACATATTCCACAGACATGTCTACATCATTATTGGTCCGATGATCACAACAGATATGAATAAGATGGACGCAATTAAATAATCATTAGACTGTTTCACTCATTCTCGATAACTAGTCTTTCTGTCTGTCTTTCTCTTTGCCTCTGTCTGTCTCCGTGTCTCTATCGGTGATGTACCGGCCTCGGTGGCGTCGTGGTTAGGCCATCGGTCAACAGGTTGGTAGGTACTGGGTTCAGATCCCAGTCGAGGCATGGGATTTTTAATCCAGATACCGACTCCAAACCCTGAGTGAGTGCTCTGCAAGGCTCAATGGGTAGGTGTAACCCATTTGCACCGACCAGTGTTCCATAACTGGTTTGTGCTATCCTGCCTGTGGGAAGCGCAACTAAAAGATCCCTTGCTGCTAATCGGAAAGAGTAGCCCATGAAGTGGCGACAGCGGGTTTCCTCTCAAAATCTGTGTGGTCCTTAACCATATGTCTGACGCCATATAACCGTAAATAAAATGTGTCGAGTGCGTCGTTAAATAAAACATGTCTTTCTTTTCTATCGGTGATGTAGTGGGTAAGCCATCTGACTTTTGTTTTTCCTTTTGTCTGTCCTTCCCCACCCCAACCTCCTCTCTCTCCGTCTCTCTCTCTCTCTCTCTCTCTCTCTCTCTCTCTCTCTCTCTCTCTCTCTCTCTCTCTCTCTCTCTCTCTCTCTCTCTCTCTCTCTCTCTCTCTCTCTCTCTCTCTCTCTCTCTCTCACTGTTAGTCTATCTGTTCTAGCGGTGTGTTTCTTTTTTCTCTCTTCCTGTGTGGTGAGCGGGACGTAGCCCAGTGGTAAATCGCCCACTTGATGCGCGGTCAGTCTGGGATCGATACTCGTCGGTGGGCCTATTGGGCTATTTCTCGTTCCAGCCAGTGCACCACTCCTGGTATATCAAAGTGGTATGTGCTATCCTGTCTGTGGTATGGTGCATATAAAAGATCCCTTGCTACTAATTGAACAATGTAGCGAGTCTCCTCTCTATGACTGTCAAAATGACCATATGTTTGACATCCAATAGCCGATGATTAATACATCAATATGCTCTATTGGTGTTGTTAAACAAAACAAACATTTCATTCTCGAGAACTAGTCTCTCTGTCTATTTGCGTCTGTCTATCCACGTTTCTCTCTCTTTCATCGGACTTAAAGTGACAGACCCTAGTTTTTAAACACTACGGCATATTTTTCACTATTGGAGAAGTTTTTAATAACTGAAATAAGACATTACTTGGATTTTATTGTTTATATTATCTATTTCCGTACATGCGAAATATCATCCTAGTGTTTTTAATGTCACAAAATGCATTTGTCATATTTTTAAAAACGCACGTGCGTCCGAAAAGTAACAATTATGCAGTCCAGATCTTGTTTATATTTAGAGGGTATTTCACCCTTTCAATGTCATAGACTCTTGTTTCAGTCTGTTGTAACGTTATCCAAATGTGTTACAGGTTTGTATATTAACTAAACTTAAGTGTCCATTTTTACGGGTTGAAACTAGGGTCTGTGCCTTTAAGGCTGGTAGGCTTCAACTCGGAGAGAATTTACCAGCCTCGGTGGCGCAGTGGTTAAGCTACAGGCTGGTAGGTACAGGGTTCGCAGCCCGGTACCGGCTCCAACCTAGAGCGAGTTCTTAAGGGCTCAATGGGTAAGTGTAGGGCCACTACACCCTATTCTCTCTCACTAACCAACTAACAACTAACCCACTGTCCTGGACAGACAGCTGAGATAGCTGAGGTGTGTTCCCATGACCGCGTACTTGAACCTTAATTGAATATAAGCACTAAAATAAGTTAAAGTGAAGTGAAAGAGAGAGAGAGAGAGAGAGAGAGAGAGAGAGAGAGAGAGAGAGAGAGAGAGAGAGAGAGAGAGAGAGAGAGAGAGAGAAACAAATAGATACAGAAGGGGGAGCTGCGTGTGCTGTAACCTCACCGTGGCGCAGGGGTGTAACATTCTCTTTGAGAATGGCCAATACAGCACAAAATTGAAGTTTTGAGTAAAATTCAGTATCCATAAAATTCTGTGATATTTGTGTTTTTGCACAGTTCTTTACACTGTTTTTGTTTAAGTCTTGAATTTTTATATTGATGTTAATCATCACTTTATTTATTTGCATTACCATAGATTGACACCCAATAGCCGATGTATTTTTTGTGCTGGGGTGTCGTTAAACATTCATTCATTCATTCATTCAGAAGGGGGGGGGGAGAGAGAGAGAGAGAGAGAGAGAGAGAGAGAGAGAGAGAGAGAGAGAGAGAGAGAGAGAGAGAGAGAGAGAGAGAGAGAGAGAGAGAGAGTGTTTAACGGCTCACTGCACCGACTTTTCTCTCGCTAATTACTGACAAACTAACCATTAAAGAGACATTCCCGAGTTTGCTGCATTATAAGATGTTTCCGACTAATAAAATATATCTACGATTAAACTTACATATTACATATATTTTCTTGTTTAGAATATCAATGTCTGTATATTCAATGTGTTTCTGGTCGTCTTCATATTTGTAAGAATCCCAAACTGGGTTTGTCTTCAAATAATTTCGTACGTACGTAGGAAATAAAATGAAATTTAACCTAGTACAAATAGACCAATTTGAAACACGTTTAATATGCAGCCACTAATCTTTTATGCCGAAAAATATATTTGATCTGTAATTACAATCGTTATAAGGTCTCTGTTAGTCGATAACATCTTAAAAATTGCACCAAACTCAGGAATGCCCCTTTAAATTATTTAATTGACCGACGCCATATAACCGTAATTAAAATGTGTTGAGTGCGTCGTTAAATAGATCAGTTCTTTCTTTCACCTGTCTTTTTAATTTATTTTTTTATTTTATTTAATGTTTTATTTAACGACGCACTCAAAACATTTTATTTACAGTTATATGGCATCAGACATATGGTTAACAACCACACATATATTGAGCGAGGAAACCCGTTGTCGTTACTTCATGGGCTACTCTTTTCGATTAGCAGCAAGGAGTCTTTTATATGCACCGTCCCACAGACAGGATAGCACATACCACGACCTTTGATATACCAGTCGTGGTGCACTGGCTGGAGCGAGAGATCACCTGAATAAAAATCACTCTTAGAGAAGCACCCGATGAATCCAGAGCGAGTTTTAACAATTCAATGGGTACTTAGTTGTAAGACCACTACATCTTCTTCTCTCACACTAACCACTAACAACTAACCCACTGTGCAAAAATAACTACAGCTGTCTTTCCCTTTGTTGCTGCCTTTGCCTGTCCCTCTCCTCTCCTCTCCTCTCCTTTCCTCTCCTCTCCCTCCCTCTCTCTCTTTCTCTCTCTCTCCCCTTTTTTCTCCCCTATCTCCTCCCTCCCTCCCTCTCTCTCTCTCTCTCTCTCTCTCTCTCTCTCTCTCTCTCTCTCTCTCTCTCTCTCTCTCTCTCTCTCTCTCTCTCTGTCTTTCTGTATCTGCCCTCTATTTCCCTGCCTCTCTCTGTCTCTATTTCTCTGTCTCTGTCTGTCTGTCTGTCTGTCTGTCTCTCTCTCTCTCTCTCTCTCTCTCTCTCTCTCTGTATGCCCGTCCTCTCTCTCTCTCTCTCTCTCTCTCTCTCTCTCTCTCTCTGTTTCTGTATCTCTCTCTCTCTCTCTCTCTCTCTCTCTCTCTCTCTCTCTCTCTCTCTCTCTCTCTCTCTCTCTCTCTCTCTCTCTCTCTCTTCGTAGTCTAGTGGTAAAGTGTTCGCCTAATGCATGGTCAGTCGGGGATCGATGTCCGTGTGTGCGTTGATGTGCATACGCGAGCGTGTGTCTTTTTCTACATCTGTGTCCGTCTGTGTGTCTGTCCGTCTGTCTATATATCTGTCTGTCTGTCTGTCTGTCTATCTATCTAATGTCTGTCTGTCTGTTCGGCTGCCTACCTGCCTGTCTGTCTGCCTGCCTCTGTCTATCTATCTATCTCTGTCTGCCTATCTATCTATCTCTGTCTGTCCGTATGTCCGTCTGTATGTCCATCTGTATGTCCGTCCCTCCATCCACCAACCCACCCACCCATCCATCGATCCATCGATCCATCCATCTCTTTGTGTATATATCTGTGTCTGCCAGTCAGTCAGTCAGTCTGTCTGTCACTCTGTCTCTCTGTCTGTGTATGTCTGTGTCTGTCTACGGCAAGTACAAGTACACATATATATCTTTCTTCGTGACAACCACATAGTTAATGCCGAATGTTTACACACACATATAATAATTATGTGTACTGTAAATAGATATATGCATTTCGTACATGGCATAAACATATTTTATACGGCTCTGCTTGGCCCTAATGCCATCTTTTACGCCGAGAGATGCAGAACTCGATACGTGCATATCTGGGACCGAAACAGCAATCTGAAGAAATCACGCCAAGATAAGCGAAGCTAAATCAGACTGTTCGGGGTTCTGGTGTCCTGGGCGAGGCTCTGCAACTGTAGAGTTTCTGCCTCCACGTCTCGTTGGACGGGGAACTGTTTTATTGTCAATATATTCCACTTGCGAAGGGGGGCGCTCCGCGTTCCGTCTCGCCAAAGCGGAGTTCTCGAAAGCGTCCCGCTGCGAGTGTTTGGACACGCAGTTTGGTTTATTAGCAAACACGGAACTCGAGCTTCCTCGACTCCGCGGCTCGGGGGAGATTGTTGTTTGTTCCTGGCAGGTTTGGCAGGTCTCGGAATTCCCGCGAACACGTCTTGGAGTGTGTGGTATGGGAGAGGTGTTTGGAGAACTCGTTGTGCGCGTAATGTGGGAAAGGTGTTGCGTGAACATGTAGTGCATGGTGTGGGAGAGGTGCTGTGCGTGTAAACGTCTTGAGTGTTTAGTGTGGGAAAGGTGTTGCGTAAACATGTAGTGCATGGTGTGGGAGAGGTGTTGTGAGTGTAAACGTCTCGAGTGTTTAGTGTGGGAAAGGTGTTGCGTGAACATGTAGTGCATGGTGCGGGGAGGTGTTGCGTAAACATGTCTTGGAGTGCGTGGTGCGGGCGAGGTGTTGGGAGAACAAGTCGTGATGTGGGAGAAGTGTTGTGTGTGTAAACGCCTTGAGTGTTTAGTGTGGGAAAGGTGTTGCGTGAGCATGTAGTGCATGGTGTGGGGAGGTATTGCGTAAACTGGTCTTGGAGTGCGTGGTGTGGGAGAGGTGCTGCACATGTAAACGTCTTGAGTGTGTAGTGTGGGAAAGGTGTTTGCGCATGAACACGTCTCGGGTGCGTGGTGTGAAAGAGGTGAAATGTGTAGTGTGTGAGAGGTGTTGCGTGAACACGTCTAGGAGTGCGTGGTGCGGGAAAGGCATTTGCGTGAACACGTCTTGGCGAGGGAGAGGTGTTGTACGTGCAAACGTCTTGAGTGTGTAGTGTGGGAAAGGTGTTTGCGCATGAACACGTCTCGGGTGCGTGGTGTGGAAGAGATGAAATGCGTAGTGTGTGAGAGGTGTTGCGTGAACACGTCTAGGAGTGCGTGGTGCGGGAGAGGTATTTGCGTGAACACGTCTTGAGTGTGTAGTGTGGGAAAGGTGTTTGCGCATGAACACGTCTCGGTGTGTGTGGAAGAGGTGTAGTTTGGGAAAGGTGTTACGTATACTCGTTTTAAGTGTCGTGTGTAGCTGTTGCGTATACACGTTTTAGAGTGTGTGCTGTGAGAGAGGTGTTATGTGAACACGTCTTGGAATGCCTGGTGCGAGAGAATTGCGTGAACACGTCTTGAAGTGCGTTGTGTGAGAGTGTTGCGTGAACACATCTTGAAGTGCGTGGTGTGAGAGTGTTGCATAAACACGTCTTGAAGGGCGTTGTGTAGGAGAGGTGTTGCGTGAATACGTCGAGGTGTGCGTGGTGTGAAAGGAGTGTTATGCTAATTTTCCTTCCTTCCATCTTGTATACTTACCTTCATGCCTGCCTATCATCCTACCTACCTAACTGTCTGTCTACTAACCCACTTACCTACCTATCTACTGTCAACCTCCTGACAGCCTGTCATCCTACCTACCTAACTGTCTGTCTACTAACCCACTTACCTACCTATCTACTGTCAACCTCCTGACAGCCTGTCATCCTACCTACCTAACTGTCTGTCTACTAACCCACTTACCTACCTATCTACTGTCAACCTCCTGACAGCCTGTCATCCTACCTACCTACCTAACTGTCTGTCTACTAACCCACTTACCTACCTATCTACTATCTATCTCCTGACAGCTTGTGCTGCTGCTTATTTTGCCTTTCTTATTTCTATAGAAGTTTCAACACAATTCCGAATGTACTAATTCTAGTATTGTATTTCTACAGACGTGTCAACGCAATTCCAAATGCACTAATTCTAGTATTGTACTTCTACAGACGTTTCAACGCAATTCCGAATGCACTAATTCTAGTATTGTATTTCTATAGAAGTTTCAACACAATTCTAAATGCACTAATTCTAGTATTGTATTTCTATAGAAGTTTCAACACAATTCTAAATGCACTAATTCTAGTATTGTATTTCTATAGAAGTTTCAACACAATTCTAAAATAATGCACTAATTCTAATATTGTATTTTTATAGAAGTTTTATCACAATTCTAAATGGATTAATTTTAGTATTGTACTTCTACAGAAGTTTCAACACAATTCCGAATGCACTAATTCTTCTATTGTACTTCTACAGACGTTTCAACACAATTCCAAATGCACTAATTCTAGTATTGTATTTCTATAGAAGTTTCAACACAATTCTAAAATAATGCACTAATTCTAGTATTGTATTTCTATAGACGTTTCAACACAATTATAAAATAATGCACTAATTCTAATATTGTATTTCTATAGAAGTTTCAATGCAATTCTAAATGCACTAATTCTAGTATTGTATCGTTTCCAGTGAGAGGAATCGATTGCAAAATTCCCTTGTTCATAAGACAAGCGCTCTTAACATAATCGTTCATTTGAACTTATTTCCATGCTTATGTAACCAATTAAGGTTCAAGCATTCTGTTCTGGACAGACCCTCATATCTGGGCTGTTAGAAAGAAGGATGGACATGTTTTTTTTAACGACGCACTCAACACATTTTATTTACGGTTATATGGCGTCGGATAGTTAGAATGAAGTGTGTTTAATTGTTTTACACTAACCCACTGAACAGTACAAACTCGCTCTGGGCCGAAGCTTGTACCCGGTTACGAACCCAATACATAACAACCTTATGCCCGATGGCTTAACCACTTCACCACTGAGGGCGATACACAATCGCGCATCGCACTGCTGAACGTTTTTTTTTTTTTTTTTTTTTTTTTGGCCGAACTTACTTTGAGATATTCTTCGCGCGCAGTAATACATAAAAAGTAAATATGGAACACTTTACGACATAAGATCTATGACATAATTTATTGTTTGCAAATAATGAAAACAGAAAAAATCAGATCAAAGAAAGAAATGTAAACTCACACGTGCATTACTGCAAACACAGAAACCAAAATATTTGTCTTTGGAGCTCTTGATTTTGCGATAACGTCATCCAGATATGATCGGAAATTCGAGACAGAGCAACGTGGTGGTAAAAAAGATGACGATTTGAACGCCTTTTGTGCATGCAAAGTGTTTAATGATGGGAGCGTATGCAATTACACAACGAGACGTCAAAATATTAATGACAGCGCACCGAGGATTTTACTGTTATTTACGTTCAATATAAACAGTGTATTACTTAACTGCTGTTTATGGTTGATATAAACAATGGATTTATCTGCGATCAAGATTGGGTGTTTTAGGAGCGAGACTATCTTTGATTTAAAAAAAAAAAAAAAAAAAATTAGGGAAACAAAAGACTGAACCCTTTTACAGTTGAACTCTCTGCAAGGACATTAAAATTGGAAAGTGGTGGTAAGATAGGGAAATTAAGGGATGTTATTAAAAGGGCAATTTTTCTCATTTAAACTTATTGTTATTTTCAATTTTTT
>NC_054705.1:19249836-19367336 GCF_016097555.1 Gigantopelta aegis
TTGTAAACGTGTGTAAACAGTTATCGTCGACGTGTGCTGGTGTGTCAAAAGAAAAAAGAGGCCAATTTTGACAAGAGAAAGTCGCCGTCTGTAAAGCAGACGAGAATAGAGCAAGAATATTGCAGTTAAAGGTAAGACACTTTTAATATATATATATAGAGTTATTTCGATTATTGGAGGGTTTTATTTTACAAGTGAAACAAGTCAAATAAAAGACAGTGTTGAGATTAATAAAGTAGCGATGGCATTAGGGTGAAGGTGTAAGGAAAGGAGATATTAAATATTGTTTCTCCGCACATTAAATAATTGATATCCACACATTAAATCATTGATATTCACATATTATAATAATTGATATCCACACATTAAATAATTGTATCAGCACATTAAATCATTGGTATCCACACATTAAATAATTGATATCCACACATTAAATCATTGATATCCAAACATATTAAATAATTGGTATCCACACCTTAAATCATTGGTATCCACACATTAAATCATTGATATCCAAACATTAAATAATTGATATCTACACATTAAATCATTGATATCCACACATTAAATCATTGGTATCCAAACATTAAATCATTGATATCCACACATTAAATCATTGGTATCCAAACATTAAATCATTGATATCCAAACATATTAAATTATTGGTATCCACACATTAAACCATTGGTATCCAAACATTAATTGATTTTTAACAAAATATTTTATGGGTGAAAAATGTTACATGAGTTTTAATGAACACTTCACGAAAACTTTAACAACTTTTAATCAGTTTTTATCGATATTAAATTTATTGATAGATACATAACTGGTTTACTCAGAATTTCAAAAACTTTGAATAAGGGGTATAAATGGATTTATAACTCACAAACAAATTGTATTGGAAGACCCAATGAAGAAAACCGTTTATGAGGTGTATCGCTCATTGTATTTCATTGGTGTATAATTATATAGATATATCTATAGACAGATAGATAGACAGATAGACAGATAGACAGATACATAGATAGACAGCTTGATATATATATATATATATATATCTATATATATATATATATATATATATATATATATATATATATATATAGATGAGTAAATAGATATGCAAGTTATATTATCGCAAATATAAATACAAATAGATATACTGTTGTATATTATAATGTTATAATTATTATTTTCCATAAACAACAGAACAAGATGAATACTTCTCTCTGACATTACCATAGCACATTTCTGGGACAATAAACTATTTATAAAAAAGAAAAAGAAACAAGACGAGCACAAACAGATAATAAGCAATACGCCTTTTTGTTTATTGTTGTATTATGATATGTACATGACTATACATTATTAAATATGCAAAAAGCTTTTAAAAATAAACAAAGACAGACAGATACAAAAACAAATTAATGAAAGTATGAGGCAAGAGGAAGCAGACAAATCCCGATATATACATATACATACATACATACATATTATATATATATATATATATATATATATATATATATATATATATATATATATATATATATATATATATTATATATAATATATATATAGGTATGTATATATATAGATAGATAGATAAATATATACAATACAACAATAAAAAAGAAGAAACAAACAAACAAACAAACGCATAAATAATCAAAATAAATATATAGTAATCAAATTAGAAAAATAACACGACACATCAAAATATGTTAATTACACTTCTATTAACAACATGAATGTTTCAACTTTAAAAAAGTAACACTGAGCAGTTTGTGCTATTCTTTTTCAAGAAATACATAACAAAATACCACGAAAGATAACGTGTCTACAATACAAGACAACAGAGCTATCTGTATATTAAAATAAATTCAGACAACTAAAGATCTTTGTTTGAATATCAAATGTTTAAAAGATCAATTTGGATGTCTATTACTTTAAAGGCTTAGTACGTTGGATAGAAAAATATTCAACATACAAACGTATTTTGAAACTAAAACGTTTCGGTTATCGTATATCGCGGTGACCGAATGGTTGCAAATGTCGTCTGGGAACTGCGGGCCATTTGGTTCCCAAGGTTCGAGTCCCAGCAACGGCATGAGAAACTTTGTGAGGCTAAAAAGGATTATATCCCCTGAGCCTGTGTTTTTATATATCTGTATGTACTAGTCAAACCCGATATACAATACGAAATATAGATATGCATACATCTATAGATACATAATTTGTGATTGCACATATATCTGCACATACACAATATATCTAGAGTTTCATCGCCCGCTATGTACTGTAGCTTTAGTAGAAGGAAGGAAATGTTTTATTTAACGACGCACTCAACACATTTTATTTACGGTTATATGGCGTCAGACAAATGGTTATACCGTTAAGGACAACAAAGATACTGAGAGAGGAAACCCGCTGTCGCCACTTCATGGGCTACTCTTTTCGATTAGCAGCAAGGGATCTTTTATATGCACCATACCACAGACAGGATAGTACATACCACGGCTTTTGGTACACCAACTGTGGAGCACTGGCTGGAACGAGAAACATCCCAATGGGGCGACCGACGGGGATCGATCCTAGATCGACCACGCATCAAAGGAACGCTTTACCACTGGACTACGTCCCGCCCCGTAGCTTTAGTAGCTTTATACATTAAAATTCTATATTACCAAATGTAATACACATTTATAATAACAACCGTCGTGTGCCGATAATTGCGAGAATATAAACAGTACCGCCAACAGACAGAATGACTACGAAACCACTTGATAGCTACTACATATACTCAACGGAATTAATAAAGGGCCAGTAATTTTGGTAATTCTCTGGCAGTGTCATATATTGTTGGTAACAAGTTTTCATCACAGCTGATCTCTAAACATTGTTTCAGTAAACACTGATCCATCACACAGGCAGACATCTTGCACACAGTAAGCTTTCGGTCATTTATTAAAACTGTCGAAATGCGCATTCGGTTAGGATTCATTCTACGTTGGTCCGTAACAATAATGTTCATTTTGATCGATCTCAATTGTTGTTTCAGTAATTCATTTTAAGAATTTCCCACGACGTCGGCATCCTACAACGCAAGAAGCTGCATTTTTCCATCATATTTAAAGACGAAAGCCAACAAATATTTACTGGCCCATACCTAATTTTGTTGAGTATAATATATAAGCACTTCAATTTGTCGATGGTTTTGCCGATCGGACATTCTTAACACCTAACAGTTTCCTTCCAAGGAAGCGAGTGTAGAATTGTTGACGCCATAGCTATATAGTAAGTTACTTACTGGTCGTAATGGATGAATGAATGAATGTTTATGACACGCCAGCACGAAAAACACATGAATTAATGATCACTGGCTTAGGAACCGTGGTACGGGGTTGGGGGTGTGGTGGGCGGGCAAGGGGGCATGTACCCCCCACGTTTCGTGATCCAGCATGTGTATGCATTTGTGTATGGCACCTTCCTACGCCCTTGATGAATGAATAAATTAATGAATAAATGAAGAGGGGTTGATTCTTCATCAAAACAAAAACAAACCAATATCAAAATTCAAGATGTAAATTAAAATACAGAATAAAGAGCTGTGGAAAATATAAATATCTCAAGTAAATAAAAATAAAAAACCCTTTCTTACAGAGGCGAAATATAATTTCATAGTAGATAAATCGCCTGATGTACCAAGGGTCATAGGATCGATCGCCGTCGGTGGAGTCTTCAGGTTTATTCCCATCCCAATCAGTGCCCCATGACTGGCATATCAAAGGGCGTGGTGTGTGCTGTCATGTCTGTAATAACTGTACACCGATTACTTGTTACAACACAATTTGTGACTGTTTAGAACGTTAAAAAAGACGACATGACTTGTGTGTTGTACATAAGTTTTTGAAAATATCCTTTGAAAATAAAAAATAAGGGATTTTGATTAAAATATAGTTACATGTTAGCAAATCATATAGAGATGAGGTTTTGTTCAGTTGGTACAGCGCTGTACTGAGTTTCATGACCATTTGTCGTGGGATAGACTCGCCAGCTTTTCCCGTCCCAACCAGCGCTCCACAAATTGTGTAACAAAGGTCGTGGGATGTGCTGTCTTGTCTGTTGGAAAGTTAAAATAAAAGATCCCTGGCTCCTGCTAATAATAAAAAAAAAAGACCATAAAACAAAACAACAACAACAACAACAAAAACAAAACCCGACAATAACAACAATAACAATAACAAACACAACGACAAGGTGGTATTTATCAGATTTATCGAATGTTTGACATTAGCTATAAGCTGGTGATTAATTAATTAAGACAAGATAAGACAAGACTAGGCTAGACTAGACACAATTCTTTATTAATCGATGTGTTCTAGCACTGGCGAAGGAAACGGGGTGGGGGTGGGGGTGGTGGTGTGGGCAAGGGGGTATGTGCCCCCCACTTTTCAGATATTTTGCTATATATTTGCTTTATGATAGTGTAAAAGTGTGTAAATATACAATTGTAACCCCCCCCCCCCCCCCCCCCCCCCCCCCCCCCTTTTTGGCACCTTCCTACGCCACTGTCAAGTGATGTCGTTAAAGAAAACAAACTCTAGTAAAAGACACAGGGTTGGAAGGGAAGTGTGCAGATTTAATATAAAAGATAAATACTTATTACTACAGTAGGCCAATGGCCTTCGAGCACATACAAACATAATATCATTTAAACATAATTATTAAGTTACAATGACACGAGTCACTAACGAATTAACGATAATGTGATTATTAATTTCTAAACAACATTTATTAATAGGTTTTTAAAAAAATATTTTCAAAAACAAATATGTTGTCATATGGTTCTATTATTTATTAACAATAATATATTCCAAGCGACAAACGTTAACTCTAATTTACACACCTTTAGTGGTTTCCTCGAGAATCCTAGGTATAAGTATAAAATACTCAAACAACATTACAGGGACATTCCTGAGTTTGCTGCAATTTTTAAGATGTTATCGATTAACAGAGACTTTTTAATGATTGTAATTTCATATCAAATATATTTTTCTGCATAAAATATTAGTGGCTGTATATTAAACGTGTTTCTGATCGTTCTACTATTTATACTAGGTTAAATTTCATTTTATTTCCTAAAAGAGTCTTTCGTACGTACGAAATTATTTGAAGACAAAATCCAGTTTGGGCTTTTTACAAATATTAAGACGACCAGAAACACGTTGAATATACAGATACTGATATTCTAAACACGAAAATATATTTAATATGTAAGATTAATCGTAGAAATATTTTATTAGTCGGAAACATCTTATAATGCAGCAAACTCAGGAATGTCCCTTTAATCATTTATTCATTTAGCAGCAAGTTCTTTGTCACTATAGAGATCTATTGTAGTTGAAATTCAAACTTTGACGTAACGTATTCTGTCGGCCACCCTTATTGGATGTGTTAATAATATAAATTATTTAATGTAATTTCTGTAGGCATGTAATTCTAGGTATAATATTTATATTTTAGAAGAAAAATTAATATACCTTTGTGATCATTATGCAAATTACGGACAGTTTCAATAATGAAAATATATATATTTTAAGAGATTTTCTGTAGCTGTTATAAGCATACAGATACTAAAATAACATTTAAATGACGTAAAACACGAATACAAATAGCATTATATTAAAACATTATAAAATATTATTTTTATTAATAATATTTTCTTAAAGACAGATATAAATTATAACTGTTCATTCTATATTATAATATATTATTATATTGTTACTGTTTCTGTTTTGATACATTTATTGCATGCATTATTTACTTAAAACGAAAGAAATTCTTTTTGCGGTGTCTGGCAATGCTGGAGGGGTGAAATTCTAATTTACCCCCCACTGAGGCATATCGTGCTTTCCGGATCACTTGTTCCGATTTATCCCCAACTGGCCACTTCGACTTGAGATGAAACGTGCTTGATTACTGCGGACCGGGCCGCGATCCGGGCCAGCGTCTTCAGCATGGCTTCATCCGTGCCTGACATTCCTTCAGATTGTGACATCAGAGTTAGCTTCTGCATGAAAGCAGACTCCTGTGATATTTAGGGAACAACAAGAATGTGTGTTTAGCGACATCTTAGTAGGCTGTTTTGTGTCTAAAAATTTGGTTCTTTTGTAACTTTATTTTTGTAACTAATGGTGCCACATTTATTTATTTATTTATTTATTTATGGGTTTTTATTTTTTATTTTTTTTATTTAATGATACGGACCTGTGAAGTAGTAAAATCAGTTGCTCGTCTACTTAGAAGTTACTAAGAAAGCATTTTGTATTAATTAATTAATTAATTAATTTATTTATTTTAAAATAAAGGCCTCTTGAGTACACCCCCTACACCAAAACCGCACACACCAAACATACCACCGCTTTCCCACTATTTAAAGTTACTAAGAAATAATGTCTTACTTTCTTTCTTTTTTATTTTACGATAAGGGCCTCTGAAGTCTTAAAATCCGTTTCCACATTACTTTAAGTCACTAACACACCATTTTATTTATTTATTTATTTATTTATTGATCTATTTTTATTCAATTCATTATTTATTTATTTAGTTACACATTCATGAATGTGAATTTAAATCGTCTTTACTAATGTTATTTTCTACAAACTTGATCACCCCTTGTCTATATATTTCAACTGTTTCCTAGGGTATTTACGCTTGTCCCCACTCTCATCCTGAAAATACTACACACCAAAAACTGTTCTGGTGAGAAAATTACGACACTCGTTACAAAAAAAGAAAAAAAAGAGAAAAAAAAAAGAGAGAAAAGTACACATGTAGCAATTATCTCTTTATGTAGTTCTCAAGAAAGAAGACCCAATTTAACACGACCCACTAACGAACTAAGACGTTTTTCCGTATTTCGCCATTTTCCAAACTGCTTTTTGGCACTTTGGAAAAGTTCGTCTATGTACGAATACTCACCGACCTGTCGACCGCCTACCGTGCGCGTGCTTTGATGCACGAGACGTACGTAAAATCATCGTCTCGCGCTGTCCGCGCGACAGGTGCGTGTGATCTGTAGTGAAATCCTGTGTGAAAATGTGTGGGGTTTTTTTTTCCTCTCAGAAAATTTGTATATAAAATTATTTTTCAAAGTGTTTAATGGCCGCAGATTTGATTTAGAGACAGTTTTCGCCGCCGCCGTTTCGTAACTAGATATCGCGTTTGGTTTTCGGTGGACGTTTTCGCTGTTATAAAGACGTCAGTGCCGAACTAACACGGGCGATAGTTTGCGAAAACGATGACGTTTTATGAGTTTACTCTTTCAACAAGCCGTATGTCTAACTTCCGCGTGTACTATCATGATTTCGAAGAAAAAAAGTTAAGAAGAAAAAGTAATGAAAAAAAAAAAAAATTACCTCACCAAACTTGAATGAAAAATCTCATTCACCCATAAATAGTAAGGTAGGGCATTTCGTGCAATTTCGGATATAGGTAAAATACCTTTTTATTCTTCTAAGTTCCTGTAAGTTCTTCTAAGTTCATTTTCCGATATAATAACAATAGAACAGTCAGATTTCGTTAAACAATTCATTCGAATACGAATAAACTTGAACATTATGGTACGGATATGCTTATATTATAGCATGCTTTAGGTGTGTCCGCCTAAATGTGTGTGAGGCTATGATAATTAAAATAAAATGCAAAACTACACTCACACACGGACCCCCCCCCCCCCCCCCCCCCCCCCACACACACACAAGCACGAAAAGCAAAAGAAAACCAACAACAAACAAAACAAGTAAAAGAAAGAAAAAAAGAAGACCCCCCCCCCCCCCCCCAATTCCCTTTCTTAGTTTGCACTGTAGCCCGAGTACTCTTACGTTCGAGAGCTCGACGGATATTTACAGTTACGACCCCCTTCTCTCTCTCTCTCTCTTTCTCTTTCGCTCTCTCTCTCTCTCTCTCTCTCTCTCTCTCTCTCTCTCTCTCTCTCTCTCTCTCTCTCTCTCTCTCTCTCTCTCTCTCTCTCTCTCTCTCTCTCTCTCTCTCTCTCTCATTATGCATGCACCATTATTAAAAAGCCTAGCTATATTTATTAAAAGATTATCTAGCCTTGTGAACTGATGTTTCTCCGCATATTTTAGCTATTTTGATTACATATCTTGTGTTCTATGTTAACTATAGATATTTCTATGTTGACGCCTGTTCTTGTCATGTATTTTAATTAATAATATGTATTTGAAGTGTCCTCTTGTTACACATTGTAATGTGTCTGAGTGTTGTTTAATAAATCTTGAAATCTTTAATGGCTGAGTACTCGGACTATTTGCACGGTATCCAAACTCAATTAAGTAAAAACTATTTTTTAGAAACTCCAAAACATATCATTATTTGAATACAAATATTTAATATTCAGAATAAACTTACTAACTGACACAGTAGAAAAAAAGTTTTTAAAAAAGTAACAATAATAGTTGTTTGTGTATAAAATAGTTAACATTCAGAATATGTTTAACAAATTACATCGACCAACTGGATCCTTTGTTTAAGTTTTGAAACCCATTACCTTTTCCTTCTTTTCTTTTAAATCTAAGAAAAACAACCCGTGCAAATTTTGGTTACTATGTGAAGTACAGAGATACGTTCAGAAAGAAAACTATCGCTTTACGCATGATACATTTAAGTCATGAAATTTAAAGAGACAGACCCTAGTTTTTAACCACTAAGGCATATTTTTCACTATTAGAGCCGTTTATGATCACTGAAATCAAACATTACTTATATTTTATTGTTTAGATTATCCATTTCCGTAGAACCGAAGTGTTTCTGGTCATTCTGTTGTTTCTAATATCACAAAATGCATTTTTAATAGTTTGAAAAACGCATGTGCGTCTGAGAAGTAGCGGTTATTGATTCGAGTTCTAGTGTATTTTTTAAGGATATTCCCGGTTTTAACGTCACAGACACGTCGTTCACTCTCTCATAACTTTATCCAAATGTGTTACAGGTTTGTAGGTTAACTAAACTTATAAACAAACATTTTATTTTTGCCAAAAAATATACATTTTGTAGGCATACATACATATTTATATATAAAATAATGTAATGTGCACACTGCGGGGAATGGTATGTAGCATTGGGTTACAATCGATAAAATTCTATAGTAAATGGGTAATGCATGCATAGCAATACTATACAATATAATAGCATATGTCATGTATCAATGTTGTCTGTTCTATGCGTGGTAGCAGTTTTCAAATACTTACACAGTTTAATTAGCCGTTTTGAATTGTCGCTGGGCAGTAGTTGCGTTAATTTAAATGTTGATGGTTTATTGTAATAAAAAGGTTTAATATATTTATCTCTTATGTTACTGAAGAAAGGACACACTAGAACAAAGTGATATTCGTCTTCTACTACATTCATATTGCACAGACGACACATTCTATTGTTCCTGTCAATATTATGGTATCTATAAAGAGATTATGGGAAGATAATCTATATGTACTCAAGATATTTTGTATTTCAAGGCAATAGGTTTCTGAAGATACTGTTGTAAGCAATAATTATTAACAACGAATTTGTATAACAGACATTTTGGAGAATTGTTGAATACAGCATACATAGATTGGATAAATTGATCAGTCATTCTCTGTTTGAATAGTGATATAAATGTATTGCGATTTTCTACATTTTGATTATACCATATGTGACCAAAACCATTAGTGAGAAGCAGGTCTCTTATTTGACTAACCCAGTTAACAGAACGTGGTTTTCTTATGCACTCGTCATATAGGGTGTTATAACACTCTTTCAAAATACAGTTATCTGTATTCAACAAATGTATCCAATATTTAACAATACGGAAGTTCCTACTTATGTACAAAGGTGATCTACCTAATTCAAAATAGACCATCATATTAGTAGTGCTCCTTTTCACGCCTAAAATACGTTTACAGAATTGTAAATGTAGGATCTCGTGACTATTTACTTTGTTAAAACCCCAAACTTCACAGCCATAATTTAAAATACTGCTAACATATGTATCAAACAGTGATAGTAATGTTTCTGCATTTAAGAAATAGTTACTAGTTTTACCAAATAGTGTCCATTTTTACGAGTTGAAACTAGGGCCTGCGCCTTTAATTATCACGTCGAGAAGTATACTACATGCATTTTTGAGGTTTAACAGGTACCCGGATGCTATGCCGCACCGAGTGACCCCGGTAGATAAACGACATAATATTTGAGCAAGGATTATTCTCTTAATTGCGAGTTTCTTTTCATTTATCTGTCACGAACTCGGTGACCTACGGCCGACGACAATTCACTGCTACCATGTTCTATAGTGACGAAAAATCGTCCTTCAGACTGCAGAGGTAGGAAGGAAGGAAATGTTTTATTTAACGACGCACTCAACACATTTTATTTACGGTTATATGGCGTCGGACATATGGTTAAGGACCACACAGATATTGAGAGAGGAAACCTGCTGTCGCCACTTCATGGGCCACTCTTTTTTATTAGCAGCAAGGCCTCTTTTATATGCACCGTCCCACAGACAGGATAGCACATATAACGACCTTTGGTGTTCCAGTCGTGGTGCACTGGCTGGAGCGAGAAATAACCCAATGGGCCCACCGACGGGGATCAATCCCAAACCGACTGCGCACCAAGCGAGCACTTTACCACTGGGCTACGTCTCTCCCCTACAGAGGTAGGAATTTAGCTCAGTCACTGTGGTACGACTGGTGTTTTAAAGGCCACGGTAAGTGCTGTCCTGTCAATGGGGAAATGTGTATAAAATAACCTTAGCAGATTTATTACAAAACTACATGTCAGAATTTCCAAATATTTGACATCCAATGTACTCTAGTGGTGGCGTTAAACATAAACAAACTTTTAATTTTAGCTCAGTAGTAGAGCGCTGTTATACTAATTCATTAACGCAATACAATTGCAGTTGTGTTACTTCATTCATTGCTTTATATTTGTTTTACATGGTATAGCGAATATAATATTTAGTGTTTGAGTGTAGTTAAACGCATATTGTCACAGACCACTGACCTATTTAAAGGCATATTGTCACAGACCACTGACCTATTTAAAGGCATATTGTCACAGACCACTGACCTATTTAATGGTCTAACATAGTATTACCTGAACAAAAATAATCTGATTTGTCCATAAATGTACTTTATTCAACCATCTTCATAACCACCTTACTCCATTTATTAATGACATTTTGTAAAAATAACTGAATTATGGCAATGGTCCATAATTCAAAAACTAAAATTGCCGAGAGGGATGACATGGATTTCACTCCATCATGGTTCAGTTAAGGTGATGCGATAGATAGATTTAGTTTCCAACAATTAATGTAAGATTTATTTAGTATCCATTTTAGAGAAATAAGGTCCTTAAATCCGTGACAGTATGCCTTTAAAAATACGTTCGTTCGTTCGTTCGCTCGTAATTATATTTTACGTACCGATAAAACCACGCTCATTCGCAAAATAAACCCACCCACTAGTTCGTCCCTTAAATGGTATCCGTGAACTCATTGATTATTAATTTTTAATTTCAACTGTCTTAGAGTTTATTTTAAACGTCTGTAATTACATATCAAACATATTTGTCTGCATGAAATATTAGTGGCTGTATATTAAACGTGTTTCTGGTCGTTCTAATATTTGTACTAGATTACATTTCATTTTATTTCCTAAATTATTTTTAAAAAATGTTTTGTTATGTACGAAATTATTTGAAGACAAGATCCAGTTTGGGCTCCTCACAAATATTAAACCCAATAGCCGATGTGTATGTTTGTGCTGGGGTGTCGTTAAACATTCATTCATTCATTCTTACAAATATTAAGGCGACCAGAAACACATTGAATATACAGACACTGATATTCTAAGCAAGAAAATGTATTTAATGCGTATTTTTAGACGTTAAAATATTTTTTACAATGCAAGAAACTCAGGACAGTCACTTTAAAGCTGAAATATTTCTGTATCAGCTTTGTTGGAGGGTACATAGATCAAATGCATTTCTTTATCTCTTAAACCGCACCTAGATCAACGGTGCCCCCCATACAAAATGTATCAATAGGTTGTAGTATGATCTTACTCCGTCTAGTATTGAATGAACTCACAGATAAAAAAACATACCTACTTACGTTTCATTTCATTTCGACTTATTTTTGTGCTTATATCCAATTAAGGTTCAAGCACGCTGTCCTGGGCACACTTCTCAACTATCTGGGCTGTCTGTCCAGGACAGTGGGTTAGTGATTAATTGTTAGTGGTTAGTGAGATAGAAGAGGGTGTAGTGGTTTTACACCTACCCAATGAGTCGTTAAAACTCGCTCTGCGTAGGAGCCGGTACCGGATTGCGAACCCTGTACCTACCAGCCGTATGTCCGATGGCTTAAACACGACGCCACCGAGGCCGGTTATTCTTTCAAAATTACTTACTACTCCTGGCGGTGTGAGAGTTACCTCCCCATTCAAATGGTTTTACAAATGAATTATTGTGTGTTCTGGCGACAAAACATTTTGTTAGATAAGTACAGCGTTGCTGTGTTAATTTTTTTGGACCGTGAGAAAAAACCCCCAGAGAAAGATCCGGAATGGCGCAATAATATACGACGAGATGTAAATAAGGTGCCACTCCTAAAACGGATTCTTTATAATTAGAGGTTTAATTTAAAGTTAATAAAGGTGTGTTGAAAGTAAAATGATGTTTATTAATGAACACACGATATAAGAATTGAATATATAAGTGTTGTTAAGATAATAAGTAATATATAATGTAATAATGCATTGCAGTAGCCTGCAATGCAATGGAATACCAATGTAATTCAATACAATGGAATAGCAATGTAATTCAATACAATGGAATAGCAATGCAATTCAATACAATGGAATACCAATGTAATTCAATACAATGGAATAGCAATGCAATGCAATGCAATGCAATGCAATGCAATGCAATGCAATGCAATGCAATAGCAATGCAATGGAATAGTAATGCAATGCAATGGAATGGAATAGCAATGTAATGCAATGCAATGGAATAGCAATGTAATGCAATGCAATGGGATAGCAATGTAATGCAATGCAATGGAATAGCAATGTAATGCAATACAATGGAATAGCAATGCAATGGAATAGCAATGCAATGCAATGCAATGGAATAGCAATGTAATGGAATAGCAATGTAATGGAATAGCAATGCAATGCAATGCAATAGCAATGTAATGCAATGCAATGCAATGGAATAGCAATGTAATGCAATGCAATGGAATAGCAATGTAATGCAATGCAATGGAATAGCAATGCAATGCAATACAATGGAATAGCAATGTTATGGAATAGCAATGCAATGCAATGGAAGAGCAATGTAATGTAATGCAATGCAATAGAATAGCAATGTAATGCAATGGAATAGCAATGTAATGCAATGGAATAGCAATGTAATGCAATACAATGGAATAGCAATGTAATGCAATGCCGTGCGATGTAATGCAATGTAATATAATATATGCATAATGTAATCTAATATATAAGTTTATAAGTTACTATGTATATTATTCAAAACACGTGACAGTGAAGACGAATCACTATAAATCATCTAATCTGTTACTAAGAGGATGAAAGAGAGAGAGAGAGAGAGAGAGAGAGAGAAATAGAACAAAGAAACAAACATTTTTATTTCTAAGACAATTACACCTATTTTCTAACACGACATCAGTATTTATTATACGCCCCTGTCACTCTAAATTTCATCCGCATGTCAGAACATGGCAGCTAATTGATTCGAAGTATTTATGTTTCTATTAAATAATTGCCAAATAACACAAACATTAAAACCCATATTATTTAACTAACCCCCGGAGAGCCATGTTAGACAAGTTTATTTTCTCCGACGGAGTTCTTCAAGGGGAGTTAATTCTAACGTTGATCAGCCACACCTCTTCAATTAGACTGGGATTGATACGGTGAGAAATAAACACAACCATATTTAAAGTTCAGCAAACACTGTTTTATCGTAAAGAGCCACAATCGACCCATATTCGTCAACCTGGTTTGTTAAAGCTGCTATTTAAGGGAGTGCCTAAAACGTTCGCCCTTAAACAGCCGACTGCTTCATACAGATACATTTTTCGTCCCTTTTAGATTGTTTACGACAGATAAGAGCCCTCCTAAAATAGGTAGTTACTTAGGACGAGACGGTGGGGGGAGGGGGAGGGGGGCTTGCTAAATCCTCAAATTCGGGCAAAAATGATAGAGATTATCGTACAAAATGAGCTGGTCTAAAACCTTTTCATCATGTATTTCTGTTATTTTTCCCACAATATTAGTTGTAATCTATAGCAAAATACTAATATGAGTAAATGTTGTTATACAGATTCGGGCATTTACGTTTAATTCAGCCTCTCCCATCACAAAAATTATACAGATTCGGGCATTTACGTTTAATTCAGCCTCCCCCATCACAAAAATTATACAGATTCGGGCATTTACGTTTAATTCAGCCTCCCCCATCACAAAAATTATACAGATTCGGGCATTTACGTTTAATTCAGCCTCCCCCATCACAAAAATTATACAGATTCGGGCATTTATGTTTAATTCAGCCTCCCCCATCACAAAAATTATACAGATTCGGGCATTTATGTTTAATTCAGCCTCCCCCATCACAAAAATTATACAGATTCGGGCATTTATGTTTAATTCAGCCTCCCCCATCACAAAAATAGACGCCCGTACGTTTATGTTTAATACAAGTGAGGTTTTTTTTTACAGTGTTATGTGATTACACAGAACAGGCTCGTGACAATTGAAAATTATTTCACTCAGGATATCAGCATGATACGAAATGGAAGCTCGTTTAATATCCTATAACTATTATGTATTAAATACATTTTCGTGTTTAAAATGTCAATGTCTGTGTAAACGTTTTTTTAAATTTTGTTATCCTAATGTTTGTAGTAGACAAAACTGTAATTGATCCACAAATAAACATTTATACCAGGAAGGAAAGAATGGAAATGTTTTATTTAACGACGCACTCAACACATTTTATTTACGGTTATATGGCGTCAGACATATGGTTATGGACCACACAGATATTAATAGAGGAAACCCGCTGTCGCCACTTCATAGGCTACTCTTTTCGAGTAGCAGCAAGGGATCTTTTATATGCACCATCCCACAGACAAGGTAATACATACCACGGCCTTTGATATACCAGTAGTTGTGCACTGGCTGGAACGAGAAATTATTAGGAAGGAAGAAGAAATATGAGATACCGCAAACATTAGGACGACACAAAACACATTGGATATACATAAACTGATAAATCTAATTCAAAACAACATTCAAGATGTTACAAGTCATTGAAATTTTTTTTTTTTTTACTATTTAGAAATATGTTACCATGGTTGCAAACTCAAGATAGTTCTTTTATATGTCTTTTTTCTCGTTCCAACCAGAGCACCACAACTGGTCAAAGGCCGTGGTATGTGTTTTCCTGTCTGTGGGAAAGAGCATGTAAAAGATCCCTTGCTGCGTTAGGAAAAATGTAGCGGGTTTTCTCTGATGACTATGAGTCGGAATTACCAAATGTTTGACATCCAGCAGCGGATGATTAATTAATTAATGTGCTCCAGTGGTGTCATTAAACAAAACAAACTTTTTTTATATGACTTGAAAAGGACATACCCTAGTTTCAGCCCATGAAAATGCACACTAAGTTTAGTTAATCTACAAATCTGTAACACATTTGGATAAAGTTACAATTGAGTCACACATGAGTCTGTGACTTTGAAATACCCTCTAAAATTAGACTAAAACTCGACTCCATAACTGTTCCTTCTCAGACGCACGTGCGTTTTTAAAAATATGAGAAATACATTTTGTGATATTAAAAACACCAGGATGACCAAAAACACTTCGAATGTACGGAAATGGATAATATAAACAATACAATCTAAGTAAAGTATGACTTCAGGTATCAAAAACGGCTCTAATAGTAAAAAATATGCCTTAGTGTTTAAAAACTATGGTATGTTCCTTTAAACATATGACAAAATATAAAATGTTTATGCATACTCTGAACAAGGTATTTTAAAAAAGGCATTCCTAACTTTTTAGCACTTGCTAAAGGGACATACCCTAGTTTTTAAACACTAAGATATATTTTTGACTATTATAGCCGTTTTTGATAACTGAAATCATACTCTACTTAGATTTTATTGTTTAGATTGTCCATTTCCGTACATTCGAAGTGTCTTTGGTTATCCTAGTGTTTTTAATATCACAAAATGTATTTATCATATGTGTAAAAACGCACGTGCGTCTTAGAAGTAACAGTTATGGAGTCGAGTTTTAGTCTATTTTTAGAGGGTATTTCACCATTTCAAAGTCACAGACTCATGTTTCACTCAATTGTAACTTTATCCAAATGTGTTTCAGGTTTGTAGATTAACTAAACTTAGTGTTAATTTTCACGGGTTGAAACAAGGGTCTGTCCCTTTAACTTGCTTGCAGCTAAAGTAACTTTACGTCTTCATTACATATGTTTGCTTGGATATCATCATCAATATATCCAAAGTGGTAATTCTAATGTGTGATATCCCAGTGATTTCACTTCTGATATATACAGCATCTATCTTCAATAGATGAGATTGCTAAGAGGTAAAAAACCCACCAAAAAACCCCAAGGCAATGTTTTATTTAACGACGCACTCAACACATTTTATTTACGGTTATATGGCGTCAGACATATGGTTAAGGAAGGACCACACATATATTGAGAGAGGAAACCCGCTGTCGCCACTTCTTGGGCTACTCTTTTCGATTAGCAGCAAGGCATATTTTATATGCACCATCACCACAGACATATTACATACTACGGCCTTTGTTACACCAGATATGAAACAGTGGCTGGATAACAACAACAACAATGTGAGATATTATATACATTACAACAGCCAGAACTATTTTTGATATACAGACATTTATATTCTAAACAAGAACAAAATTAACTTTAGTAACATGCTACGAATAAAATAAAAGAAACATCAAATATTTTATGAATAATAATTATTTTGTGGGGTTTTTTGTAGTTTTGTTTTTGGTTTTTTTTTCTCGCAATTTTGTCTTTAATTTTCAGTTACCATTTTTGTTATATGAGCAGTCTTGTAATATTTTTAAAATATGAATTGTAGTAAGTTTATTTATATTGTTTATTATATCTAACAAAACAGAGTTTGTTTATTTTGTTTAACGACACCACTGGAACACATTGATTTATTAATCATCGCTATTGGATGTCAAAGATTTGATAATTTCTACATATAGTCTTAAAGAGGAAACCTGCCACATTTTTCCATTAGTAGCATGGGATCTTTTATATGCACCATGCCATAGACAGGATAGCACATACCGCGGCCTTTGATATACCAGTCGTGGTGCACTGGCTTGGAACGTCTATCTAACAAGCACAACTTGTTAGTTGCCCACGCCGATGTCACGTATCTTAGAACAAGACTGCAGCTTCTTCCTTCGGAGACCTGTCTACTAAAATTATCTCTAAAACTGAAGAGTTCTTTGCAGGTTGCACTCGGCACTTGAGTTTGCAAGTGCCTGAAAATTGGTAGCCATCATTGACCGAAGTGTTACGATCAAACGATCCTTGTTGTTGCGGACCGTCTTTTTGCCTTTCCCGTGAGAACATTGAGACGAAACACAAAACGTAGCAAATTTTATAAAATTCATCATGTCTGCAACAGTTATACAAAGAATATATACAGATTTGTAAACTGTATTAAAACAAATTTCAACAGTCACACAAACAAAATATACCAAATTGTAGAATGTATGAACTTTATATGCAAACAGTTAGACAAAGCAAATACATAGATTTGTAAACTGCAATCACTTTGTTTTCAAACATTTACAAAAAGAAAATGCACAGAGTTGTAAACTGTATAAACTTTTTTTTATTTGCAAACAGTTACACAAGGCAAATACACAAAATTGTAAACTGTAAACACTTTGTTTCAAACGTTTACAAAAAGAAAATGCACAGAGTTGTAAAGTGTATAAACTTTTTTATTTTCATTTGCAAACAGTTACATAAAGCAAATACACAGAATTGTAAAATATAAAAACTTTATTTCAAACAAATGGACAAAGAAAATAGACATAGTTGTAAACTGTATAAACGTTTTTGTTTTTATTTGCAAACAGTTACACAAAGCAAATACACAGAATTGTAAAGTGTAAAAACTTTATTTTCAAACAGTTAGACAAAGAAAATAGACATAGTTGTAAACTGTATAAACGTTTTTGTTTTTATTTGCAAACAGTTACACAAAGCAAATACACAGAATTGTAAATTCTAAACACTTTATTTTCAAACAATTAGATAAAGAAAATACATAGAGTTGTAAACGGCATAAACTTAATTTTCAAACACTTACAAAAAAATAAAACCCCACAAAGTCGTAAACTGTATAAACGTTATTAATATATAACTGTTACACAAAGAAAGAAACACAATATTCGAAATATTTGTAATCTGTTATGAATCTATGACAAAAGATTTACAGAAACAAAAGTTTATAAAACGCATGTATGTAAAACTTTATAAACTGTATACATCTATAATAGTTACACATCATCATCATCATCATCATCATCATAATAATAATAATAATAATAATTATAAATAATAATAATAATAATAATAATAATCACCATCATCATCATCACCAACAGCAGCAACAACAACAACAACAACAACAACGAGTTAAAGAATAGCACCCCTAAAAAGGCCCCAAAACTTAAAATCAAACACATTGCAGAAACGTAACACACCCAACCCCATGAAAATCCAACAATAACAACAAACAAACCAAACAAACAAAAAGAAAAAGAAAAGAAAGACCACAAAAAAGCTAAACAAACAAAACGAAACCAATAAAAACAACCACCAACGAAAAAACAACAAACACGCAAACAACAAAACGCCTAAAATACCACCACTACCACCAGCACCAGCACCACCAACAACGACAGCCACAACGCACGCAGCTTACTAATGAAACATAAAAACAGAACCGTTTCTTATGTTCATCGCTGCCAGTACCGGGACTTCACAGTGTCATGGCTCAACGTGTATAGCTAATTTGCAAGGCCAATTCCCACGTCACGGTTTCTTGTTTGAAAGGTAAAGAATTTCAAGTGACTGACAAAGCTAATACCGTGTTTCGGCCTGTAGTTTCGTACCCGATGACCAGAACATTACCCATTAGGTAGAGCTAGGAGAAGCGTTAGATGCGTAAATTGGAAAGAATGCGTGTTTTTTTTGGAATTCGGTGCATGGGAACACCCAGAGGGTGACAACATGGAAATAGGATCCACAAACACTGGAATAGCTTTATAGTTTACATTTATAGTTCATCCTAGTTTTAATTCACAAACCTTTGACCTGTATTTTTTTAAAGAAGAAAATTAACAAAATAAATGTATTTAAAAAAATTAATGAAGATAATAAATTTAAAAAATATTAATAATAAATTAATTAAAAGAACCCCAACAAACAACAACAACCACAACCACAACAACAACAACAACAAAACCGCCCCTAAATCCCCCCCCCCCCCCCTCACAAACAAGAACTACAACCCATTTTCATAATGAATGTTAAAGAAAAAGTGAAATTTGATTTTGTTTCACGACACTACCAGAGCACATTAGCCAATTAATTATTGGCTATTGGATGTCAAACATTTGATATATACATTCTGACACGTTGTCTACAGAGGAAACCAGTTACATTTTACCATTAGCAGCAAGGGGTCTTTTAAATGCACTTTCCCACAGACATGACAGCGCATAGCATGGCCTTTGATATACCAGCCATGTGGCAATAGTTACAACTGGAAAAAAGCGAATGTGTCCTCCGAAGAGATTGGATCCTGCGATCCAAGGACTTCGGACGAGCGCTTTGCCGAATGAGCTAATTGAGCCCGAATGTTTAAGAATGCAGTGGTGGTGTATAGCGTCAATTAATTTCATTTCAACTTATTTTCGTGCTCATATCCAATTAAGGTTCAAGCACGCTGTCCTGGACACACACACACACACCTCAGCTATCTGGGCTGTCTGTTCAGGACAGTTGATTAGTTGTTAGTTAGTTAGTGGATAGTGAAAGAGATGAGGGTGTAGTGGCCTTACACCTACCCATTGTGTCGTCAAAACTCGATCTGGGTGGGAGCCGGTACCGGGCAGAAACCCTGTACCTATCAGCCTTATGTCCGATGGGTTAACCACGACACCACCGAAGCCGGTGTATAACGTCAAAAAGACATAACTGATTAATGCAATTCATCGGTATGTCAGGTCAGTCTGTTAGTCTGTTTGTCGCTGCATCTTAAAATTACCTGCCCACAAAACGAAATACCCTTGATACCACAGTCTTATGACCAAAACACCAACAACGACACATTTAACGATTTAATCAAGGCCCAAATTATTTCTATAGATCTTTTATTACTCTTTCCCACGAGGCCTGTTCTCGTTTGAAGGGCAGCAGCATCACCTAGAAAATGCTTTTAAACTTTTATGTCGAATGTTCCCCAGAACTGAACCTGTCCGCACCTCGGGCTTCAAGAGTGCCAGCAGGGGGGCGCCACAATCGGGGGAGTAATCGGATAAACCCATTACGACCGCGTCCTTGTCTAATTGTCTCGAGACGAAACTCGTTGCGTGCCTGAAAACCCCCCACCTGTTGTGGGTTACTCTTCCACAGTGGACAAACCTTGTCACTTTAATTAGACTATGTTCGTTAATTAAGAGGAATGAGGCAGATAGAGAGCGGCCGACGCCATCTTGGTTTTGCGACTGACCTGTTCGCCGTCAAGAGCCTCGCTCCGTGTCCGCGTTACGTCATGCTCTCGCGCGAAGCATAATTCACGTGCGGGGATATTGCGCCACCTGACGGGCAGGCGTCGAGTGATGGAAGCAATGAGATGGGCTAATGGGATGCGACGTCAGTTGGCAGTCGCTGGACTTTGTCATGTATGTCACTGTCGCAGGCGAGATAGGGCCGCAAAATAGCTATTAGAGTTACTTAAAAGTTTTAATTAGTTATCGCCCTTTAAAGCGTGGAATGATGATGGCTACCTTTTCTGTGTAGCTTTGTCTGATTTGGGTTTTCTGGGTTTGTAGGTAAAACTCTCCAACTGTCAGTATCGTATCGTGTGTGTGTGTGTGTTGGGGGGGGGGGGGGCATACTGAGTTTTGCCCTAAGTAAACATAAATGCCCGAATCTGAATGACAATATTTATTCATATTAGCATTACTGCCAAACAGCTAAATAGGGTTTCAAACGAATCACTATGCATTTTTACATGGGTTACAACTAATATTGTGTGTAGAATGATGGGAATACATGGCTAAAAAGATTTCAAGCAAGCCCTTTTTGCCCGAATAAAACTAGCATCAGTTTCAGGCTTAAAATAACTGCTTTCCTATTTTTAATTTTCGTTTTTTTTCTGACGATGTCAACAATTAATTGTCGAAACATTGAGACTTTTACCTTGTGCTTTCAAACAGATATCTCATTTTATTATATAGATCGTTTTAACTCTCGTTTATGTATCCAGTAATTCCATTCAGCTGTGGTCGTACTCCAGAGTCATCTTCGATAAACATAGGTTTGTGCTGCCTGGTACACCCTTTTCTAATAACTAGGAAGAAATAGTAGGGGACACTAATATAAGATCTTCTCCAGTTAGGCAAAAAGGGAACTTAAAAACAAATTCCCTAAATACTAACGGGACAACTCCCTAACTATTGTGTGTGTGTGTGTGTGCGTGCGTGCGTGCGTGCGCGCGCGCGCGTGCGTGTGTGTGTGTGTGTGTGTGTGTGTGTGTGTGTGTGTTAATAAATCAACTACGCTCCACCATGGACCGATGGAAGAGACTTGTTAACAAGCTACCAGTATTATATAAACTGCTCCTTCTGAAAGTAGCTTGGGACTTTCCCTATTGGCTCATTTTGGTTAAACGCTGGACACTCATACTGAGTGTCCGTGGTTCGAATCCGCGCAGTGGAGTTTGATTTTTCTGTTACATTTGGAGCCGGCGTAGGAACTGGGTGTGTGCATAACACAAGCATACAATTATAACCCTGTAACAGGGCCTGTAACAATTCAACTGCCCGTGGCCCAAAGCTCTGGGACGTAGCTTTACTTGAGGGGGGAGTATGTTGAGTGGGGAGTGATGGTATAAAATGCTCCTACTGTCAGTAGCTAGTGGGAATTCTCCTATTAGCTCAGTTGGTAGAGCGCTGGACTCTTATACAGAAAGGGCGGGACGTAGCCCAGTGGTAAAGCGCTCGCTTGATGATGCGTGGTCGGTTTAGGATCGATCCCCGTCGGTAGCCCCATTGGGCTATTTTCCCCTTTCCAGCCAGTGCTCCACAACTGGTGTAACAAAAGCCGTGGTATGTACTATCCGGTCTGTGGGATGGTGCATATAAAATATCCCTTGCCACTAATGCAAAAATGCAGTGGGTTTCTTCTCTATGACTGTGTCAAAATGACCATATGTTTGACATCCAATAGCCGATGATTAATAAATCAATGTGCTATAGTGGTGTCATTAAACAAAACAAACGTTTTTGGTGCATATAAAAGATCCCTTGTTGCTAATCGAAAAGAGTAGCCCATGAAGTGGCGACAGCGGGTTACCTCTCTCTATATCTGTGTGGTGCATATAAAAGATCCCTTGTTGCTAATCGAAAAGAGTAGCCCATGAAGTGGCGACAGCGGGTTACCTCTCTCTATATCTGTGTGGTGCATATAAAAGATCCCTTGTTGCTAATCGAAAAGAGTAGCCCATGAAGTGGCGACAGCGGGTTACCTCTCTCTATATCTGTGTGGTGCATATAAAAGATCCCTTGCTGCTAATCAAAAAGAGTATCCCATGAAGTGGCGACAGCGCGTTACCTCTCTCTATATATGTGTGGTCCTTAACCATATTGGTTTCAAGCAATCAATACAATAACATATTGCACGAAGATATCAATAATAACAATTAAATTCTATGTACCTCTTTTTATATAATAAAATATTAAGAAAATCTAATCCTCAGTCACTCAGTAGAAAAATATTACACGAAAATATCTATACTAACTACTACAATCTATGTACCTCTGTTTTACAATAAAATATTAAGAAAACATTAACCTCTAGCTATCAGTACAAAAAATATTACATAAAAATGTCAATACTAACTACTACTAAAAAACAACAAACAAACAAAAACAACCCCAAAAAACAAACAAAAACAAAACAATCTATGTACCTCTGTTTTAACATTAAACTTTTTTTTTTTTAAACGTAACCCGCAAAATCTTTTATCTAAATTCCAGCCCCAGAACAACGTGCTTGAATCATAGAGTGAATATGAGCACGTTTCGACCTTTTGTCTTTAAATATCAATTCTAATAATTATCAGTATCCACCTGGGTTATCTTCTGCCGAGTACTTGTTCAGTGCGATAACATGTCGTGTCAGCTAATTGTTTTCCGACTATAAAATACCGCAACGAATTTTTTTTTTTTTTGTATATGCCCCCTCGGGGTTACATGTCCACATAAAACAAGCGTAAACTAAATGTTTGTTTTTCAATATCCTCTTCAGAAGGATTAGTAGGCCGATAGGAGCTTCGAGGATTGACACAGGGTTATCTCCCTTGTCAGGAACGACCGCTGATCGACGCATGGTGCGGAGTAACACGGGGCAACCGTTCGGCTTCCGGTGGAGTAAGTAGCTGGTCCACCCGGGGGATCCCGTGAAGAACACTAGACCCCGATTCATTTGACCTGTGGGGTATCAGTCACGTTAACAATGAAAAATGACTTGAAAATATAATACTATAAGCAGAGATGCGCTTTTGGCGCTACTAAATCCATGAGTCATATTTGATCTTGAAATTTACTTTTAACTTATTTTTTTTTTTCAACCGTTCTACATAAGACAGGGGTGGATTTTGGATTTATTTATTAATGTAGTTTTGTGGGTTGATAACCAATACACGTAACATACAAACCTGCACCAAAATGAGGAACCCAGGCGCCTTAACTGGGAATATTTCTCTTCCCAGGCAGTGCTCCACGACTGGTGTATCTAGTGTAACAAAGACTGTAGTATGTGCTAACCTGTCTCTGGATAATATAAAAGATATTTAGCCCATGGAGTGGCAGCAGCGGGTTTCCTCTCTAATTATTTTTGTGGGCCTCAACCACAGGGCCGACACTATATAATCGTAGTTAAAATGTGTTGAGTGCGCCATTAAATAAAACATTCCTTTCTTTCTTTTTCCATTAACCGATGTATTTTTCGTGCTGAGGTGTCATGAAACATGAACTGATTGATATATTGATTGACTGATTGATTGATTGATTGAATGATTGATTGACTGATTCATTCATTCTGGTTGGCGGGACGTAGCACAGTGGTAAAGCTCTCGCCATTCGCACGATCGGTCTAGAATCAATCCTCGTCGGTGGGCCCATTGGGCTATTTCTCGTTCCAGCCAGTGCACCACGAATAATATATCAAAGGTCATGGAATATGCTATCCTGTCTGCTGGATGATGCATACAAGACATGTCGGAATTACCAAATGTTTGACATCCAATAGCCGATGACTAATTAATCAACGTACTCTAGTTTTATCGTTAAATAAAACAAACATTAAAGTTTTTGTTTCCTAAGAACCGATGTCTTTTTCATGCTGAGGTGTGATGAAAATTCTATTAATTTATTTATTCACTCTGGTATAGTTATAAGTGGACAATGAGCCCATCGGACTATTTCTCGCTCGAGTCAGTGCACCACGACTGGTACAGAGTCCGTGGTATGTGCTATCCTGTCTACGGGGGTAATGCATATAAAATATCCCTTGCTGCTAATCGAACAGGCGTGCGCTACAACAGCTTGCTCTGAATGTGCACCTAGAGCTCTATGACCTGACCTGACCTGCTAATCGGAAAGAGTATCCCATGAAGTGGCGACAGTGGGTTTCCTCCCTCCATATCTGTGTGGTCCTTAACCAAAATTATGTCCGACGCCATATAACCGTAAATAAAATGTGTTGAGTGCGTCGTTGAATAAACCATTTCCTTCTTTATAAGTGGACAACTATCACATTGTTTATCTGTAATTATCTTCTAGTGCTCGATCTTTTAGACAAGATACATCCCTCACTACTAACGGAAAAATGTAGCGGATGTCTTCCCTAAAATTGCTCAGAATTGCCAAACGTTTGACATCCAATAACCGATGAGACATAGATCAACGTCCTCTAGTGCTGTCGTTAAACATTTCAAACTTTATAAACGTTTTCTTTCCTAATCACCGATGTCTTTTTCTTGCCGAGTTGTCAATACAAACGGATTGATTTACTCATTCATTCTGGTATAGTAATAACTGGACAACTATCGCATTAATTATCTATAACTATCTTCAAGACCCCGATCTTTTAGACAAGATACAACGATTCGCAATTCTGCCCTGCTCCATACACATGCCACAACATTATATAACCGACTGGCAGACCCAACGCGATGCGTCTGCACGTGGAATATCGCGCCAAAAATCGGATCCACCCAAGGGACTGGCACCAAAGTCGTTGTCTGCAGGGTGGTACAAGAGAATCGTTAATTAAACGCGTAACAAGCGAGGTGAACCAGTCGATGTACTCAAGCTCCGCGGTCATTGCTTTGTTGTAAAGCGCTACGTTTGAGCGAAACTGGTGTTGTGTGAAAGTTGCAAGCGGTGCCATTATTTTAAGCGTGGGATGGATGTACTAACTCGTGTGGGAAAATAAATAAAAATATCAGTTTCTAGTTTTTATTGGAGTTTCATTCAGTGGACGGCAAAGACATTTGTACATAAGGTATGTAAGATTTATAGAATTACACATAAATGCATGTAATAGAATATTATACAGATTATTCATATACGCAACCCCTGCAATTGTCCACGGCAATCGGCAATTTTAATTCTCCACGGCACTTTAACCATATTTTTTCAATGACATGTTTCTTTGCCATGGACATTTTCAAGAGCGTATATAATTTAAGAATTGTTTTTATTATTAAACAATATAACATTTATAATACGTTTTAATCCTATTGTTGGCCTTAATGATTTCGTATCAAGATAATATCTGACTGTATTGTAGATTCTCTCTCTCTCTCTCCCGGAGGGGAGCATTCAGTTCTTTTTTTTCTTTTTTTTTCAGTTCTACTATTATCATTATTTTCTCTATTTATGTTAATCCAGTTCAAGTCATTGTTTATGACAAAGTTAACTAATTTTCCAAATGATGTTAAGCTGATTTTTATTGTTAAGTAATGATAAACTTTAACTGGCTTTACATGATTCCGGTTCCACATAAAATACTCTTTTGAGATACTATACAAACACCAGTATTATAAGAGTGTGTTTATTAAACTGTAGAGTCAAGATTGAAGAAGAAGAAGTTTGTTTTGTTTAACGACACCACTGGAGCACATTGATTAATTAATCATCGGCTACTGGATGTCAAACATTTGGTGATTCTGACACGCTACATTTTTCCTAATTCAGCAAGGGATTTTTTACATGCACCATCCCACAAACAGGATAGCACATACCACGGCCTTTGATATACCAGTCGTGGTGCACTGGCTGGAACGAGAATCTATATTGAAATCTCCAGTGACATAATGACGTTTAAAGTGTCAGACTCTCTAAACGGTGCCAGACATAAATTGGATTCTCCTAAATTGCTAATTTAAGTAAGAAGTAAATTACAGTTTAGTTTAGAAGTAAAAGCTGTAATAACTCTATAGGGTTTGAACCTTGAAACTGTGTGATTTTAATAGACGTATCTTTAACACGATTTTGTTGTCTGGCGGTGTGAAAAATTGCTTTCATATTATGTCTTCCATTAGAGTGTGTGATATACATAATATATTTTAATTCGATAATATATATATATATATATGGATAGATAGATAGATATAGATATATTTATTGACGTTTGTATTGACGTTGGGAATTGACATACAAGCAACAATAATTGTCGATTGTAATTGTTTGTCTAGGACAGCGGGTTTGGAACATTAAATGTATATAACATACATTGCATAAAGTTAACCCTGTTTTAAAGAGAACAGTCTGGTGAAGTCAAATGCTATGTCCACAAAAGGCGTGCTTCAACAGTCCATGACAAAAATTACTGACATCACATAAAATTAACGCATTCTAACAGAACTGATAAATACACTGTATCAACCGACCTTAGCAAAAGTTTGTTTTGTTTAAAGACACCACTAGAACACATTGCTTTATTAATCATCGGGGATTAGATGTCAAACATTTGGCAATTTTTACATATAGTCTTAGAGAGGAAACACCGCTACATTTTTCCATTAGTAGGAGCCGGTGAACTAGCTGGAACGAGAAATAGTCCAGTGGGCCCTTTCAAGAGGATCGATCCCGATCTTAGCAATACAAAGAAGGAAATGCTTTATTTAACAACGCACTCAACACATTTTATTTATTGTTATATGGCGTCAGGCATATGGTTAAGGACCACACATATATTGAGAGAGAAACCCGCTGTCGCCGCTTCATGGGCTACTTTTTTCGATTAGCAGCAAGGGTTCTTTTATATGAACCATCCCACAAACTGGGTAGTACATACCACGGCCTTTGATATACCAGTCGTGGTGCACTGGCTGGAACGAAAAATAGCCCAATGGTCCCACCGATGGGGATCGATCCCAGACAGACCGCGCATCGAGCGAGCGCCCTACCACTGGGCTACTTCCCACCCTAGCAGTACAAATGAACATTGCGGCACTTCACATTTAATATACCTGCAAGAACACATGGGAATGTCATAATCATGACCATCTTATTAATTTATTGGAAAATATCACGGTATTTGAACAAATAAACACCGTCACACATCATTACCAATCAAAGCTGCAGTTGTTTTCACTCCGTAAATATTTGATGGCGCATTTCCGGCTATAATACGTAAGCCAAAACGACGAAAATATTTACAGGGGTCGAAATTGGCTGAAATGTGTTCGACCCGGGAAGCTACAAATTCTGGCGGGCGGAATCAAAATGCCGGTCCAACCATGCCTGAATAAAACTAATGTGTGAATATAAATGAAAAGAAAATATCGGTGTAAAAGGAACGCAGGTCCGAAACCATAGTCCTACCCGGACTTTGATATCTGGTTTATGTTTATGGGTACCCCCCCACCCCACCCCAGGACTTGTATTCCTCCCGACATGTATTCCGTTTACACCGGTCCTATACAGGCAAACAAATCTCCCGCCCCGTGGTGATATTCATTGATAAAAACTGATCGGGACCGCAGTGTTTCGAACACTGATGTTATTACCCAGTCAAGATTATAGTATGCTGTCCTAGGCCACGCTGTAAGTCTTAATTTGGACCATTTTAAAACTGATGCATTCATAATTATAAAATAAAAACATTTCCGTAGCAATTTTACACTGAAAACTGCCCAGCGTTCAGAAAACAAAAAACGTTATGCACTAGTTTATTTTGATGTAAGGACATCTAAAATGACATCATTCGAGTTTGACATCATTTCCATTCAAAAAGACACCGCCCCACATATTCTTAGGTCATTTGCATATCAAGTAATGGCGGATTGGAATTAAAGTTGCGTGTACAGTTTACAAAAACACGTTGTATTAAGCGTGAGATTATATGATAAAGAGATTATTACCCCCGTGTGTTTCGGTATCGTCAATATCATATATTAGGAATACAAATAATGTATTATGCTCGCTAGAGGCTCGCATAATACAATTTTTATTTCTAATATATGAAATTGACGATACCGAAAAACACTCTGGTAATAACCTCCCTCCCCCCCCCCTCTCTCTCTCTCTCTCTCTCTCTCTCTCTCTCTTAATAAAAAATCCACTACTATTTACATAATTTTCATTTAAAACATCGCGAAAATATTCACAACTATTCTGTTAAGAACAGCCGTATAGAAGCTTAACGGTGGTGTCGTGGTTAAGCCATCGGACATACGTCTGGTAGGTACAGAGTTCGCAGCCCGGTACCGGCTCCCACCCACAGCGATTTTTAACGACTCAGTGGGTAGGTGTAAGAACATTACACCCTCTTCTCTCTCCCTAATCACTAATCACTAACCCACTGTCCTGGACAGACAGCCCATATAGCTGACGTCTGTGTGTGTTTGTGTGTGTGTGTGTGTGTGTGTGTGTGCCCAGGACAGCGTGCTTGAACCTTAATTGAATTATAAGCACGAAACATAATTTGAAATGAAATGAATGAAATGTTCACGACTTGTTAATATTACCGTGTGGTATCACCATTTTGTCTCTTAACGCCGAAGAGGCCAATAACGATTATTTATCATATCAGAAAGATACGATATCGTCGATAGAATATTAATTTCAGATTGGAGACTCATGCCCACATTTCGTGCCCTGTAGAACACATCGTGGAGTTAACACACTATCTTCGACACGGTTATCGACTAATTAAGGGGGTTGAGGCGGATATTTCGCACTTGGTTCGCTGTTTTATCGCCACACAACAGTGTTCAGATTAACGGCATGTTCTTACGAGATTTGCCAAGCTAGCCGCGTTCTGGGTCGTGGCCAGACTGAGTCTTAATCGCACGCAACACACGAGCTAGCTCCCGTGTGACGTAAGGTGACACGTGGCTCTGTGACGTAGGGGTTGGAATTTCCGTAACAGATTTTGTGGGTTTGGGTTTCTCTTAATCTTATATTGTAAAAACAAAGGTACATAGAATGTCATAGTTAGGATGGATATTTTCATGTAATATGCTTTTTATACTGCTTGCTTGAAACCCCGTGAGGTTGTTTTATTTAAAGTTAAAGTTTGTTTGGTTAACGACACCACTAGAGCACATATATTTATTAATCGCCTATTGATAACCTTTAACTGGCTTTACATGATTCCTGTTCCACGTTTGAAATACTATACAAACACCAATACGACCAGACTCTGTTTATTAAACTGTCTAGATTGAAGAAGAAGAATGAATTTGTTTTGTTTAACGACACCACTGGAGCACATTGATTAATTAATCATCGGCTATTGGATGTCAAACGTTTGGTAATTCTGACACGTAGCAATCAGAGGAAACCCGCTATATTTGTTCATTAGTAGCAAGGGATCCTTTATATGCACCATCCCATAAACAGGACTGCACATACCACGGCATTTTTTAATCTTTTAATTAAAACAAAGGTACATAGACTGTAATAGTTAGTATGGGTATTTTCATGTAATATGTTTTTGTACTAAATTGCTTGAAACTCTTTGAAGTTATTTTATTTAAAGTTAAAGTTGGTTTGGTTAACGACACCACTAGAGCACATAGATTTATTAATCATTGGCTATTGGATATCAAACATTTGATTGGTGGGCGGAACGTAACTCAGTGGAAAAGCGCTCGCCTCATGCACGGTCGGCCTGGGACCGATCCCTGTTGGTGGGTCCGTTGGGCTATTTCTCGTTGCAGCCAGTGCACCACGACTGGTATATGATAGGCCGTAGTTTGTGGGATAGTGCATATAAAAGATCCCTTGCTACTAATGGAAAAATGAAGCGGTTTTCCTCTCTGAGACTATATATCAAAATGGTTGACATCCAATAGCCGATGATTAATAAATCAATGTGCTCCAGTGGTGTCGTTAAACAAAACAAACTGTAACTTGTGACATGTCATCGGAGGAAACCTGCTATATGTGTCCATTAGCATCAATGGATATTTCATATGCACTTTCCCACTGACAGGGCACACATACTACGGATTATGATATACCAGTCGTGGTGCACTGATTGGGACGGGGAAAACCCAGTCAGACGTAATACAGATAGATAGATGAATGAATGTTTAACGACACCCCAGCACGAAAAATACATCGGCTATTGGGTGTCAAACTATGGTAATGGAAACGAATAAGGTGATGATCAACATCAGTATAAAAATTCAAGATATAAATAAAAACAGTGTAAAGAACTGTGCAAAAATACATATACAAATATCACAGACGGATACTGACTTTTACTCTAAACTTCAATTTGTGCTGTATTGGCCATTCTCAAAGAGAATGTTACACCCCTGCACCACGGTGAGGTTACAGCACGCGCAGGGGCAGACGTAATACAGTGGCATTGGTGGCGCAGCAGTTAAAAACATTAAATTTAAGACTGCTTGATACTGGGTTCGCATCCCGGTACCGACTCCCAACAAGAGTGAGTGAAACAGAATGTGAAATTTAACTGTTTTGTAAAAGCTTGTATGATAATCTCTATATATTCAATTATTAACATGAAAAAATCCAGCCACTTTCACAATATAAATTAATATAATGAAAGGGACAACAGTACATGACATATCAATGAAATTATTATAACCCCCCCACCCCCTCATAATCAAAGGCGGATCTAGGGGAGGGGGCAGGGGTCCGGGTCACCCTACATTTTACGACAGTTATAACTATTATATATTAATTTTCATCCCCACTCCAAACCTCCCCCAAAGTTCCCTTGACATTCTGCCTCATGTCACTGCCCCCCTTCCCCGGAATGGATTTTATGGATCCGCCACTGATAATTTATGATAATGAAAATAAGCAAAAATTTATAATAATGAAAAATAAAGAAATGTGATTTACATGTTATTTACATTATGATAATGTAGGAAACAAAAAATTTGAAACCAAATTAAAATATGATGAAATTTAAAATATGACGCCAGGGCCGTAGCTAGCGGGGGGGGGGGCAAAGGGGGGCAGTCCCCCCCCCCCGAAACAATCCGGAAAGCTGTTTAAGGAGTTTTAGACTATTAACTACTGAGTTGCCCCCCCCCCCCCCCCCCCAAACAAAAAAGCCTAGCTACGGCCCTGGACGCAGTATAAATTATAAATGATCCAACACACATTTACGAAACCATGCATAAATTATTATAATGAGCCTCGTTTCTGACTGCTGGTGTGACGGTCGATGTTGCATGTTATTACATTTATCACCTGACTGGCCTCACCCGGCAGACAACCCGAACAATCGTCCGGAGGAGTCAAAGATCGTTGATTATCGTAAAACAAATACTACTATCTATACCACTGTGACCCGCGATCGTCAAACGGCCACTTGAAGATACTGTATCTGAAGCGAGCACAAACAAACAACAAATTGAGGTGAGAAATCACTCGGGTTTTGGGCTCAAAATAATTCAAATAATCATTAAGAGGAAGATAGAGGATTTTGGGAGGGGTTTGTGTTTAGTTTGAGACGATATTAGACCGGAAGTCGACGTCGCATCTTTGGTTCGTTTTTCGTTGTTTTTTTTGTGGTTTTTTTCGTTCGTTCTCACCAATGTTTCACGATTGATATGTAAACGTATGTAAATCTGAAATATGTACATTGATGATATGAACACTAAGACACCAAAAGCGAATACTGTATCTTCTATTTTCACCCACTCTTGTTAGTAAATGTTCCTACGATTTATAACAAAGTCCGTTGCAACTCACACTAGACTGGAACCGATAGTCAGATGCGAACACAGAACTTTCCAGTCTGTTAAGGCTGATGGTTTATCATAAAGCCACTGATTATTTCTTAAAGGGCCATACCCTAGTTTTTAAACACTAAGGCATATTTGTGACTATTATAGCTGTTTTTAATAACTAAAATCATACTTTACTTAGATTTTATGGTTTAGATTATCAATTTCCGTACATTTGAAGTGTTTTTGGTCATCCTGGTGTTTTCAATATCACAAAATGCATTTCTCATATTTGTAAAAACGCATGTGCGTCCGAGTCGAATTTTAGTCTATTTTAGAGGGTGTTTCACCATTTCAAAGTGACAGACTCGTGTTTCACTCAATTGTAACTTTATCCAAATGTGTTACAGGTTTGTAGATTAACCAAACTTAGTATTAATTTTCACGCGTTAAAACTAGGGTATGTCCCTTTAAAAAAAACCCATGACACCCCCCCACCCCCCCCCCCCCCCCCAAAAAAAAAAAAACCCACAAAAAAACCCCCACAACAACACCCTAATATTTGATAATTTATAAATAAGATACACGTGTTGGGTTTTGTAGCACAAATACCCCATACTTTAATTCGCCATAAAAAACTGTATTTAAATTTGATAATCAGTTTGGATGTTTGCTTTTTTGTAAACAATATAATTACGTTTATGAATATATGTTCTAAACTATCATTTATCGTCCCTGGTTTCTTGCTTATAAATGCCACGTTTTATCGCAAACCGATTCAAATTTCACACCAAATGCATGACGCCAAAACGCTGACGTAATATCTAGCCTCCAAACCCAACAGCTATGTGACGTAATCCGTAGCCTCGTAACCAATCCCCTAGATGTTATTTCGCGTCGTTCGTTTAATTTCGCCCCACAAATGGATTTTAACCAACAATTTACCTAGGGTAATAGGAATGCTTCTCGTACGACCAACAACGCTATATCGGCTGACGTAAAACTTTATCAAGATATTACGTAACTCGTCCATTGGTTTTCTAATGCCCGATAAGAAATGTTAGCACATCATCACAACAGGTTGAAGCTGGAAACCCCTGTTGTCAGGTTGCACAATAGTACTCGCCGTTCGTTCCCGCCGTTTCTAAGAAGCGATACCAAACTGAAGGTTGGTTTTAGTGTCTTTGTGTTCCTAAAAACGAATGGAATATAAAAATCGCAAAAATGTATGGATTGATAGCGCAAATATTCAGTCTATACAATAGCAAATTACATGTATTTATGGTGTCTTTGTTTTTCTTCAGCCAGTGCACCACGACTGGTATATCAAAGGCCGTGGTATGTGCTATCCTGTCTGTGGGATGGTGCATAGAAAAGATCCCTTGCTACTAATGGAACAATGTAACGGGTTTCCTCTCCGATCATCCGACCGCCGATGATTAATGTGCTCTAGTGGTGTCGTTAAACAAAACAAACTTTAACTTTAACCAACAATATATTAAGTCTCAGAACTTCAGTGATACAAATCTATTAACAGAGGCGGATCTAAGGGGGTGGGGGGGGGGGGGGGGGGCAGGGGCCCAGCCCTAAATTTTGCGATAGTTATAATTTTATCATATATTAATTTTGTTTTCTTTTTTACGATCCCCCTCCAAACCTCCCCCAAAGTTCCCTTGGCATTCCACCTCATGTTATTGGGGCCCCCTAAATGGATTTTCTGGATCCGCCACTGATTAAAGTTCTCTCTGTATTATCAAACACTATTTATTTATTTATTTATTAATTTATTTCAATTCACACCGTTATTAATTAAATTCAGAATAATGTATCATAACTTCCTATGTTTGTTTCAGCAATATATTGTTCTAGATGAAAGATACATTTGATAGTTATGGATATTTGTGTATTATCACAAGCTAGATAACCCCATCCATATTATCATGTTTTGTGATTACTAATGCAATTATACGATAACCACATGTTGAGGTTTTCTGGGCATTCATTCATATGGCTACAACTAATTATATATGTACTTGAAAAATCACAGTCGCTTGTATGTATAACGAAAAACCGGCCTCGGTGGCGTCGTGGTTAGGCCATCGGTCTACAGGCTAGTAGGTACTGGGTTCGGATCCCAGTCGAGGCATGGGATTTTTAATCCAGATACCGACCCCAAACCCTGAGTGAGTGCTCCGCAAGGCTCAATGGGTAGGAATAAACCACTTGCACCGACCAGTGATCCATAACTGGTTCAACAAATGGTTTGTACTATCCTGCATGTGGGAAGCGCAAATAAAAGATCCCTTGCTGCTAATCGGAAAGAGTAGCCCATGAAGTGGCGACAGCGGGTTTCCTCTCACCATCTGTGTGGTCCTTAAACATATGTCTTTGTATAACGAAAAATCAAGTGAAATTAAGATACACTATTTATTTGCTTATTTGGTTCTTTGAAGAAGAAATGTTTTATTTAACGACGCAATCAACACAATTTATTTACGGTTATATGGCGTCAGACATATGGTTAAGGACCACAGATATATAGATATATATAGAGAGGAAACCCGCTGTCGCCACTTCATGGGCTACTCTTTTTAGCAGCAAGGGATCTTTTATATGCACCATCCCACAGACAGGATAGTACATACCACGGCCTTTGTTACACCAGTTGTGGAGCACTGGATGGAACGAGAAATAGCCCAATGGGCCCACCGACGGTGATCGATTCTAGACTGACTTCGCATCAAGCAAGCGCTTTAGCACTGGGATACGTACCGTCCCTTTGGTTCTTTGAAATAAATTATATAAATATATTGTGACAGAGAACGTGCCATGTATATAAATGCATGATAAATATATGAGGGAAGCACTGCAACCTATTGATTTCCCTAGAAATTAGGCAAGGCATGGTAGACCAAACACTTTTGGGGCATTTTCACCATTATCGGGACACTTGTTTTTCATTAAAAATACACAAAAATTAATTGAAATAAAAATTAATGTAATTTATATGCTTGCTTTAATAAATGAATGAATGAATGTTTAACGACACCCCAGCACGAAAAATACATCGGTCATTGGGTGTCAAACTATGGTAATGCAAACAAATAAGGTGATGATCAACATCAATATAAAAATTCAAGATTTAAATAAAAACAGTGTAAAGAACTGTACAAAAATACAAATATCACAGATAGATACTGACTTTTACTCAAAATTTCAATTTGTGCTGTATTGGCCATTCTCAAAGAGAATGTTACACCCTTGCACCACGGTGAGGTTACAGCACGCGCAGGGCTTTAATAAATGAATGGCAAAATATATAAAAGGCATATTTTATTAATTAATAATACCTTTTTGGGTGTTTTATAAAGGCAATTTTAGAATTAATTACTGAAAAAAGCTTGTTTAATCTCAGGGCAGCATGGCGCTGATTAAGGCAAGATGGTGCTAGGCTATTGAGGCATGGTGCTGCACCATGCTAAAACAAGCTAGGGAAAATACTACAACCTTTTGCAAAATATATAGTTATATTATGTTAACACATCAGATGATATTATACAGGTTCATAATAAAACATTCACAAAATGGAGAAAAAAAAGTATAACGTGCTCTGTATTTTTTTTCTAAGGAATAATCGTTTTCTATTTTTGAATTTGTATATTTGATAATAAACATTGTACTCTTTGACACAATGAATGAATGAATGTTTAACGACACCCCAACACGAAAAATACACCGGCTATTTGGTAAAGACACAATATCAAATATATAAATTCGGGACGACATATAGAATACCATAACACATTTGGGTAGACAGATATTTTAAGTACAATTAACTGTCTTAAACTTGGTGTCGAACCATCTGTATCGTGTAAGTATTTTAAAGTTAGTTCTATAAGCATGTCATGAAGTTTTCTAATATGTTTTTCATTTTGTGTTTAGAATTCAGTGCAATATTGATGTTTATCTGAGCTCCATAACCTGTTTCCATGGTTTTACCATAACATTTAGTTTTCTCTTTGTGAAGATTTTACGTTCCTAGTCGTCGTTATACCTTTCATGAATGCGACTCTTTCACAGCTGTTTACACTGTATTTTATTGATAATTTCAGAATTTTTTTTTATTGATTTTGATCGTTGTATACTTTTGTTTGACGCTCATTAGTCGACGTAGTTTTTTTCTGTTCTTGACGGGTGTGATTAAATATTAATTCATTGATTCATTAATAATTGTTGTATTGTATTTAAAATATATGCGGAGAAGATACACACGAATGTATGTTAAATATACTAACTTGTTCAGAATCATCGATAGAAGACAGTGCTTCAGCTTTAATAAATGTTATATTGATTTTGAGTTTTAATATTATCTATATTGTAGTAATTGTGTTTGTGTTTTAATAATGTCTAGATTTTAAGTGAATTTGTTTTATTTGTTTTATTTGTTTTAATAATAATAATAATAATAATAATAATATCAATATCAATATCAATAGCTATAGCTATAGCTGTAAAACTATATATATATATATATATATATATATATATATATATATATATATATATATATATATATATATATTAATTGAGATTCTTTTATAATAATACACAAATACGAATTCAGAATAATTAGACACAGGAAACTCAGAAAAACGGATATTTGACCTTTGACACCAGCCTTAGTACAGCTTTACATGTATTTATTTCAGAATCAAACATGAGAATTGATGATACGGTATTCTGAATTATGAGCAAAAATGATGTAGATTACAAATATATAATTATTATACTGAATCAATGAATACAATACACAAAATAATACTAAATTATACAAACTCACTAGCATGCAAGTGAATACTATTTGGTTCAGCACTAGCTCTGTAGCTCGCCAAATGCGAATTTTAATAACAAATGGCCAGTTTTATTTAAATAGTGGCGAAAAAGACCCATTTGTGTGATAACTGATATTTTGTTGGAAAATAGCTATAGGTTTTACATGTTTGAGATAATTTGGCGAATTTTTCTGATCATCCTGTGGTTAAATGCTACTTGGAATTTTTGCTTTCCATTCACTTAACAAATAATAAAACGAAATGTAGTAAAACATACTAAATTAAAAAGAAGAGAATTGCGTTAGTTTTAACAAAAAAAAAGAGAACGAAATGTTTTATTTAACGACGCACTCAACACATTTTATTTACGGTTATATGGCGTCAGACATGGTTAAGGACCACACAGATTTTGAGAGGAAACCCGCTGTCGCCACTACATGGGCTACTCTTCCGATTAGCAGCAAGGGATCTTTTATTTGCGCTTCCCACAGGCAGGATAGCACAAACCATGGCCTTTGTTGAACCAGTTATGGATCACTGGTCGGTGCAAGTGGTTTTACACCTACCCATTGAGCCTTGCGGAGCACTCACTCAGGGTTTGGAGTGGGAATCTGGATTAAAAAAAACCCATGCCTCGACTGGGATCCGAACCCAGTACCTACCAGCCTGTAGACCGATGGCCTGCCACGACGCCACCGAGGCCGGTCTAGTTTTAACAGTGTAATATACTAATAAAATACATATAAATGATACTGAATATTTCTGTATTTAATCATAAAAAAGATAACGTCATCTATCTATCGTGTTTTGTGATTACTAATGCAATTAAGCGATAAACACATGGTAAGCTATTTCATGAAGGTCGACTTATTTTATTTAGTATTCATATGATCATGAAACAATTCGAAGTTATAAAATGGTATATGTCTTGTACAAATAAAGGAAGGAAATATTAAGGAAATATTTTATTTAACAACGCACTCAACACATTTTATTTACGGATATATGAAACTCTGTCAAGTGTCTCGTCTATAGGAGAACAGCCACTCCCAAGGAGATTCTTTACTGGACAGTATTATGTCATCTTTCCTGCATCTCTCAAAAGAAGACTGCCACTCCCAGACAAGTTTGCTAAATCAAAATTAGCACAGGACTGACGTCATTATAATAAATATAGCTGTCGTGACAGCCACTCGTGGATCACTAGCAGGTGTTCGTGAAAGTCCGTCACTTCATCGAAAACGATGAAAGGAAGGAAATGTTTTATTTAACGACGCACTCAACACATTTTATTTACAGTTATATGGCGTCGGACATATGGTTAAGGACCACACAGATATTGAGAGAGGAAACCCGCTGTTGCCACTTCTAGGGCTACTCTTTTCGATTAGCAGCAAGGGATCTTTTATATGCACCATCCCACAGACAGGATAGTAATACCACGGCCTTTTTACACCAATTGTGGAACACTGACTGAAATGAGAAATATCCCAATGTGTCCACCGACGGGGATCGATCCTAGACCGACCGCGCATCAAGCGAACGCTTTACCACTGGGCTACGGCCCGCCCCTTGTACAAATGTGCTTGGAAAAAGAAAGAAGTGTTTTATTTAACGACGCACTCAACACATTTTATTTACGGTTATATGGCATCAGACATGGTTAAGGACCACACAGATTTTGAGAGGAAACCCGCTGTCGCCACTACATGGGCTACTCTTCCGATTGGCAGCAAGGGATCTTTTATTTGCGCTTCCCACAGGCAGGATAGCACAAACCATGGCCTTTGTTGAACCAGTTATGGATCACTGGTCGGTGCAAGTGGGTTACACCTACCCATTGAGCCTTGCGGAGCACTCACTCAGGGTTTGGAGTCGGTATCTGGATTAAAAATCCCATGCCTCGACTGGGATCCGAACCCAGTACCTATCAGCCTGTAGACCGATGGCCTGCCACGACGCCACCGAGGCCGGTAAATGTGCTTGGATGCTAAAAGCACTGATACCAATATACAGATATTGGAGCATGTTCACAAATACATTAAACAGACAGAACTGTGTGACTAAGAACATTTTATTTCGTAGTGCGGAACCGTTAATTTATGTGTTGTTAATGTTTTACTGTTATATTGTTATATAAACCAGTTGGGCTGTCTAAGACGATAACATGTTAATAATGGATACTGTTAAACCATCGATTACTGCTATTTCTTTTAACTTCCCGTTCTTTCAGATTATTTATTCCTTTTTCACAACCTTTAAGGGAGGGTCAGATCACTGGCGTAGGAAACGGGGATTGGGGGGGGGGGGGGCAAGGGGGGCATGTACCCCCTCTTTTCAGATATTTTGCTTTATATTTGCTTTATAATAGTGTAAAAGTGTGTAAATATAAAAGTGTGCCCCCTCACATTTTGCCACTTTCCTACGCTCGAGGGTCTCGTAAGTTGGATGCCGTGTTCCCAATCCTTTTGTGTATACGTGTATATATTATAATTTATATGCAATAAAATATGTTTTCAATTGAAAATTGATGCTAAATATGTGACACTAAGATATTAATTTTATGAAGGTTACTATAAGAATTGTATAATACTTTTTATAATAATTGTGACTGAGACGAGGATGCGTATCAGTTATTGCGATTGGTTTCTGGTGGGTTTTTTACGAGTTTGCACTTAAAAACATTTGTTTTGCGAATATTTTGTTGTTTTATTACTCTGGTTTGTTGTGGGGGTTTTTTATGTGTTTTTTTTGTATTGGCGCGGTAACATATTTACATCGAACGATTAATGATTTATTAATTATTGAAAATGTTAGTTTTTAAACATAGATAATGTTTCGACACCTTTTACGTTAGATATTATTTCTAAATTATATTAAGAATAAAGTATATTCCTTACCTTGTATATTCAATTATACGAGTTAATAAATTATGTAATTTCTTTACTTTACTGTTGTCAAAAGAGTCACAAAAAAGGTATTTCTAAGTAACAATAATTATATGTAATAAATATGTTTTTGTTTGTCTACAAATAACAGAACTTCGACATTTCAATATACATTTGATAGAATTACTAAATATATGCGTGTGTACAGACAAACTGATTTGAAAACAACCTTTTTTCTTTTTCTTTTTTTAAAGTTTCTAAAAAGTTAAAGTTTGTTTTGTTTAACGAAGCACTCTATTTGTTTGCATTTACCATATTTTGACACCCAATAGCCGATGTATTGTTCGTGCTAGGGTGTCGTGAAACATTCATTCATTCATTCATTCATTCATCATTCATTCTTTCATTCTTTCATTCATTTACTAGGGTACTTTGATTAATTAACCATCGGTTATAAAACTAATATTTTGTTCAATAACACGTTGCTGCTATCATAAGAAGTTATGTTATTACCTTTTAACACACGAATGTCAAAAAACACCCACCAAAACCACAAGAGAAAAAAAATGAAAAAAAGTTCTTCCTTGCAAAACTCAAACCCAATGGCGCGAAAAATCTCGAGCACTGCCACACACATTGCTCGCGCCAGTCCCACATGCGTTCTGGCTCGTTGCGATTGAAGCGCCCTCGAAATCCTTGCGGGCAGCGGACAAGCCAGTTTTGCCAGATTTCAAATAACTGGCATATTTTACTAGTGTCTGGTTTTCGCGTGCTTGTTAGCGCAATCTTAAATTATGCAATTTTCACATGCCTCACATTTTAACAATGAACTTAGTAATTTGCACGTTGATAAAAATAAAATAGAAATTAATCCGAAAAATATTGTTTCAAAATTGCCAGTACTAGAGCGGCTAGAATTTTGGCGAAAACTATATTTTGAATTCCATAGGATCGGTTAAAAATCGAAATAGTTGATTGATTGAAACAAATTTTATTTTTTAAAAAAGGACAAAAAACATAATGGATTAAGCACAAGTTATACAATTTATTGAAAAATAGAAAGAAGGAAAAAAAAAAAAAGACGGAAGGAAAGAAAGAAAGAAAAGAAGCAACCAAAATAGTGTATGTAACAGTTAAACTTTATTTTGTTTAACGACACCGCTAGGAAACTTTGAAACTTTATTTCGGTCCACTCAGGCCGACAAACGAGAGCATATGAGGAATTTTTATCACAATGGGTATTTTACAGTGACACGATGACAACAGGAGTTGTTCTTAGAATATATACTCGCCTGAGGTGCTTGCGTTGCAGGATCGAACCACCTCGGTGGATCCATTCAGCTGATTGTGTTTTTTATCGTTCCAACCAGTGCACCACAACTGGTGAAAAGGCCGTGGTATGTGTTTTCCTGTCTGTGGGAAAGTGCATATAAAAGATCCCTTTCTGCATTAGGAAAAATGTAGCGGGTTTCCTCTGATGACTACGAGTCATAATTACCAAACGTTTGATATCCAATAGCCGATAGTTAATTAATCAATGTGCTCTAATGGTGTCGTTAAACAAAAACAAACTTTGGAATATATATAAACATAACTGCAAATAGCTATACACATATTTTAAAATGAATTAATGCAGCACATTGATTTAGTAATCATCGGCTATTGGATGTCACACATTTGGTAATTTTGACATATTGTCTTAGAGAGGAAACCCGTTATATTGTGTTTCCATTAGCAGCAACAACCCCCCCCCCCCCCCCCCCCCCCCCCCCCCCCCAACAACTTGTAAACTTCATATGTAACAGCGCATTTTGTTTACAACCACTTTGACATTTTAGCCAGTATGGCTGCGCGCTGCACACAGCGGGCACCAGTCTTTTGAGTTCACCTGGGTTCCTCTCCAACCTACCTACCTGTCTCACTTGCCTGTTTTATTAGTCACAGGAATTAGCGGGTTTTGCGTCTTTTATCTCGCGACCTTTCATAGCGCGGCTGGTTCTATCTAAATCTGTGTGTTTTTGTGATAATCAATCCACGGAGAGATTGCGCGTTTTACGCGCGTGTTTGCCAATCGGATAGGTCCGTCACAGTGGACCGCTGATGCAGCGTTGTTACGCTAATACAATGGTAGATGACAAAGAAAAAATATTTTATTAACGACACCAATAGAGCACATTGATTTTTATTAATCATCGGTTAATGGAAGTCAAAACATTTGGTAAGTTTTACATAATATAGTCTTATAGAGAAAACCCGCAACATTTTTGGTTTTCCATTCTAATTCTAATTCTAAAATGATTAACGTGCACATTCAGAGCAAACTGTTGTAGCGCACGCCTGTTCTGGGCACAAGTACCGACCTCAGCCGGTTCCTCCGTCAACAGGACAAGAAAGGTTTTCCATTAGTAGCAGTGGGTCTTTTATATGCACCTTCCCACAGACAAGATAGCACATAACACGGCCTTTGATATGCCAGTCGTGGTGCACTAGTTGAGACCACAGACGGGTATCGATCCTAGATGACAACGAAAACAACAGAACTCTCGGCGAAGTAATGTATGTCTTTAGCGGCCTTTATCATAAAATAGGTAAATAAATAAATAAATAAATAAATAAATAAATTTAAGTAACTTTTAGTAGAAAGGCCTTTATTATAAAATAAATAAATAAATAAATAAATAAATAAAAAATTGATTAAAAATATCAATTCCTTCAAAATGAGTATTTACCATACAACAATAGTATGTGTGCAATACTATTTGGATTTGGTTAGAGTATAAATAAATAATAAACGAAATTAAATAATTAAAATTAACTGAGAGTAACTGACAGTTTGTATATATAACATTAAAAATAACGTTTCACAGACAACATTATCTTTTATGTATTTTAAAGGGACATTCCTGAGTTTGCTGCAATTTTTAAGATGTTATCGACTAACAGAGACTTTTTAACGATTGTAATTACATATCATATATAGTTTTCTTCATAAAATATTAGTGGCTGTATATTAAACGTGTTTCTGATCGTTCTAATATTTGTACTAGTTTAAATTTCATTTTTATTTCCTAAAATATATTTTTTTCGTACGTACGGAATTAATTGAAGACAAAATCTAGTTTGGGCTTCTTACAAATATTAAGACGACCAGAAACACATTGAATATACAGACACTGATATTCAAAACAAGAAAATATATTTAATATGTAAGTTTAATCGTAGGAATATTTTATTAGTCGGAAACATCTTACAATGCAGCAAACTCAGGAATGTCCCTTTAATGAATAAAAATGTCTAACGGACAAAAACCAACAAGCATTCTGGTAATACTATTGACAATTAAATTTAAATGAATTAAATGTACAATATTAATGAATGAATGAATGAATGAATGAATGAATGAATGAATAAACAAACAAATAAATGGAAAGATGAATAGACAGACGGACGAATCTCACGAAGCGATCTTACGGCTAAGATCATCTTAAGCGCATAGCTACTTTACGAACCGGCCTCAGTGGCGTCGTGGTTAAGCCATCGGACATAAGGCTCATCGGTACAGAGTTCGCAGCCCGGTACCGGCTCCCATCTAGAGCGAGTTTTAACGACTCAATGAGTAGGTGTAAGGCCACTATACCCTCTTCTCTCTCACTAACCACTAACGACTAATAACTAACCCACTCTCCTGGACAGACAGCCCAGATAGCTGAGGTGTGTGCCCAGGACAGCATGCTTGATCCTTAATTGGATATAAGCACGAAAATAAAATTGAAAACTAAATAAAAATATTTATGCATTTATGGTGATCTTAGCGCTACGACTGCTTCGTGGATGTATTAACGGCGATTTCGCTAAAAGGTTAAAATAATCGTAAATTTGTCTTGTTTATCCCAGTCTTACTTTTACTAATTGTTATTAACTATAATTGCCGGCTGTCGCCTTAAACCACCCAACATGTCAGTAGGGCGTGTCAAACAAAGAAACCCGTAAAGTTTAATGACATCGCCCTAGCCATTGTCCGAAGTGGTTAAAGATTCCTCCTGGTTTAAACACGATGCCAGACTTCAGCGGAATACCGTAAATTATCATAAAAACGGACGTCTAGTCCCTCTCACGCCATTGTTTCCGGTGGGTGGTTAATGTGAAATATAAAGTTGTACTTGTCTTGGTTTTGCGATAACGGAATGATGAATAATAGATGTGAAGAAGAGAGGGAAAAAAGAAGAAAGAACTGGGCTCCGTTTTACAAGGCGATCGTAGCGTGAAGATCGCCTTAAAGCCGCACACCCTAGTTCCATCCAGCGAAAATAAATTATAATTTGGTTAATCTACAAACCTGTAACACACTTAGATCACGTTTTTATCAAATGGAGTGAAAAAGCAGGTTTTATATCGATAAATACCATGGGAATCCCCATGTCCCAATTGCTTGAAATAATTTTGAAAGTTAGTATTCTGATGTCACCGGTAGATGTCGCTCGAAGCACAACAATGCCTACGTCACGACAAATTTCACAGACTTGGGGTGCGTTCGTTTCACCTCTCCTGGACATGTTCCAACTGTTCTGTCCTGGTTGTATCCCCTCTCCAGATATCGTAAGACTTAGCAAAATTATTGGTTTTAAGGGTTTGTAACGTTTTGTATTGAGACACTTACTTGTCTGAACTTTATTGTTACTGAAAATGTTCACGAACTGTGAAGAAAAATCTCACAAATGAACAACAACAAATCGGATGTTGATTGCGCGAACCGTGCACGAGAAAACAAACCGAACCAAAATGATAACGGTCACGTGATATACCAACGTCTGTGACATTGAAATGGAAATATCCCCTCTAAAAATAGATTGGACCTCGCTTGCTTAACGGTTTTTTCTCGACAACACGTCTTGTGAAAAAATGCAAAAAATGCATTTCGTGGTCAAACATCAGGATTACCAAAAAGCACTTCAGGTGAATGGAAATGTGTATTCTAAATAATAAAATGTAAGTAAAGTGCAATTTTATTTGTGAAAAATGGGGTTTAATAGCAAAAAACAACGCCGTAATGGTTAACAAATAAACGTAACTAGGATGTGTCCCTTGAAGTCCTTAAGGTAGCTATTCGTTAGCGCTTAGCGCTAAGATCGCTTCGCAGAACTGTTGCAAGAGGAACAACAATTTTGGGGTTGTTTTTTTTGATGATGATAATTTTGACACTTTTCCTTATTGCTTTTTGGTTGTCATTGAAAACTAGAGGTCACCTAAGGCTTGATTTTCGTTTTGCTTCAACTCTATGTTTGTGCTTATATCAAATTAAGGTTCAAGCACGCTGGCATGGACATACACCTTAAACCAAGAGTATCTTTGTCCTTAATTGAGAAATAATATGTAGGGTTTCTTTAACTGCTGGATTCCCCTCCCCCACCTATTTTTTTTTTGTAAATTGTAAAACTATTATCGTATTCTTGTATTCAGTAGAAAAGTAGTCCAATAAAATTATTCCATAGATCCGCGAAAAGACGAGGAATTTTTGGATGTAGTCTCTACTTATAGGTGGGATCCATCCATTTATTCTGTTAACATACATAACGACGTGCAGACAAACATGATATTTATAGAGCTGCATAATAGTTTATAGACTTAGATTGAATACATGATACATAATAACGAATGTACTTACAGCTTAGTAAGGCCAAGCATACATTATCTTCAACTTCAGTACAAAACTATTATATATATATATCTATATATTTTTAATTTGCGACATATTCTCTCCAAATCACAAAATATATTACTAATATGTCAGATATAGGCTGGATATATAATAAAAACCGTCAACTTTCAAATTTCACTTCTGACCCCAATCGTCCTTCAAGATCTTTGGTGGTCATAAAACCTACCGTAATACTGAACTACCGGTTGTAATGTTTGCTCAATTAATTCACTATTATCATATAACCATTCGCCACAGCTAATATACCTTACAATTTTGGCAACTGTAAATTCTTATTAGACAAAAAAGAAGATTTTTTTATTTTATTTAACGACGCATTCAACACATTTTATTTACGGTTATATGGCGTCAGACATATGATTAAGGACCACACAGATATTGAGAGAAGAAACCCACTGTCGCCGCTGAAATAAACAAATAATTATATTAAATTATAATAAAACAAAACAAAACTAAAGAAAATTAGGATTTTAAGGATACTACAATGATGAGGATGCTACAATAAAAAAGCGAACTTACTTTCTTACTAAGTTTTTTTCACATTATTTTCTTTACTTTTTTGACACAATAAACACATCTCTATAAAAAAAATATAACATATAAAAAATATATGTTTTGTTAAGCTGTTTTGTTTGAGTTTCTTCTACATGTTTATTATCGTTCGCAGTTTGAGCTGAAATCTAGGATAAACATATAAATATTCCAGCTAGTGGAAAATATACATTTCGCCAAACCAGCTTTAATCCCGATAGCGTTGAAGTTGACGTCACGGGCAGCATGTAGCGACGCAAAACAAATGCTCAGCTCCACTAACATTGCATTAAGGCTCGCCAAAAGATTTCATAATATTTATAAGCATTCAATTAGCTTCCAAGAGGTACCCCCTGCAAATGCGACAGTCGTCAGTGCCAAGTATTGTATTTCCAACTTCTTTTTGTTTAAGTCAGTGGGTTTTTTTCCTTCTTTCTTCGTTTTTTGTTTTCTCTTTTCTCTCTTTTTAAAAATTTCGTTTTATTCTAAAAAAAAAATTGAATAGTCTCGATCGCTCTCAGACTCAAAATTCGCGAAATCTTCTGAAACTCTTAATTAAAACAAAAATGACTGAATTTGAGATTCTCGGTCATTCCCGGAATTTCAGATTCTGTTTTGAAACAAAAGTCCCAAAACATCCAACAACACACAGACACCCTCCCCCCCCCCCCCCCCCATTTACAATTAAAAAGTAATAAATAAAAACAAGAACACCACCCCACACAATTTTCGCTAATTCCAGTGGTTTATGTGGTACAAAATAAGTGACAATTCACAATACCAAACAAACAAGAGACAAACAAAAACTAAATGGATAGATAGATAAATGGAGAGAGAGAGAGAGAGAGAGAGAGAGAGAGAGAGAGAGAGAGAGAGAGAGAGAGAGAGAGAGAGAGACAGAGAGAGAGAGACAGATAGAGGGGGGGGAGGAGATAGATAGACAGAGAAAGAGACAGATTGAGACAGAAAGAGAAACTATGAGAGAGACAGTCAGAGAGAGAGAGAGAGAGAGAGAGAGAGAGAGAGAGAGAGAGAGAGAGAGAGAGAGAGAGAGAGAGAGGGGTGGGAGAGAGGGAGGAGATAGATAGATAGACAAAGAAAGAGACAGATTGAGACAGAAAGAGAAACTATGAGAGAGAGAGAGAGAGAGAGAGAGAGAGAGAGAGAGAGAGAGAGAGAGAGAGAGAGAGAGAGAGGGTACAAAAAAGCTAATAAAAAAGTACGCTTCCAAAAATATTATGGATACTTTTTTTTGGACTCAGGTTAGGGGTGTCACTGCTGGCAATCCATGTCCTCGCTGGTCAAGGCAATCCCCCTAATTCTTTTCTTTTGACAAGACTCTGGGCGGATCGAGACTCATTGAGGCAGGAACCAGTTTTTGGCCCATCTCACTGTTTCATCTTATAAACAGACGAGACACAGCAAGGGGTCGCATCATGTTCCGAGAATATCGAATCGCAAGATATCTGATAAAAACCGTAACGCCAAATCACGAGGAGGGCCTAAAAAACGGAACAGGCCATCTTTACGTGATAAGGGGTGGTCAGTTGAGAAATCAAACCCAATAAATAAATTCCATATTTAAAAAAACAAAAAAACACGAAAACAAAAACAAAATTAAAATCGCAATTTATAATTGATAATCTAAGATTTACAACAGGCTAACGCCCGGTGTTGTTCATTTCAGTTGTTATTTGCGTTTCGTTTTCGACTGCTTGCCGCGATGTATATGTCTGAAACTGACACCCCATCAGCGTGGCTCGCCCCGCCCACTTCTTATTGCAAATATTTCAGAGCGTAATGACTCCGTGTGTACACACAGCAAGCGAATAAGATCTTTATAGCCAGCGTCTTGCAAACGTTGGTTCTGTAGAAATCGAGCGACCCATATCGAAGACTTGATAAGACGAGGAACAGTTTTCTCTCCGGAAAACTCGGAGTCGCAATTTGGACTGGGATGTAAAAAAAAAAAAAAGGAAAAAAGAAAAAAGGAGGGAGAGAGAAAGCGAGAGAAGGAAGTACGTGGGTTCTATTATCTTAAAGTGTAGTTAATTACCTCGACGGAAAACGCCGACTATCTTCGTCCAGGGATATGCGATACACGATTTCTAGCATAAGCGATTTCATTTTACATTGGCGCTTATCATATCGTTTTATTATCGCCATAAGTTCCAATGTTTTGCCTTCCGATAATGCAAGGGTACCGTATAGGCCCTAGACAATTCAGAATCCAGCGGGCAGTGTGAGTTGGTAACTTCTCGTAAACAGCCGCTACCTTAGTTTACTTTGCGACACTACAAAAGTTTGGATTTTTTATTTAACCTGTTGTTTGTTTTCACAAAAAGGACGACATTCTTGTTAAGAGGAATATTTTAGAAAAAAATGCTTTGTTCGGATTATTCTTCGTCATCGTGGGTACAACGCAATATGGACGTACCCACGTTGATTAAATTTTTATTAATACAAATCTCCGGCGGTTTGGAAACTGTGGACTTTGAAGTGTCCCGCCCACCTTAACCAGTCGACTCAGCTTACCTGCTTTACGGTTCGTATGTAAACAGTCGCTATTGTAACTTCTAAGCGGTCTGTTGTTGCGCCGCTTAAATGAAAGAAAACCTATAACACCCGGTTAAAACAAACTACATTTCGGATCAACGGGTAGAGCACAGAGTCGATAATTGTTCTGTAGTTGTTGTTAAAAGTTGTGTGATCTATGTGACGTGCACGTCACTTCCGATCAACGTGTAGCAGTTGTTATTTAAACAGTTAATTACTGAAAATATTACAGGTATAATAGTGAAATGATATTGTTTTAGAGGTAACTATTGAGTAGTTCTATTCTTACAAATGTTGTTAATTTAATCTTTATTTGGACAGTTAATTATTTAAAATATTATGGAATAATGCAGGTATACATGTCGTAAAATTTTATTGTTTTAGCGGTAACTGTTGAATAGTTCTATTCTTACAAATGTTGTGAATTTAATCTTTATTTGGACAGTTAATTATTTAAAAAAATTATAGAATAATGCAGGTATACATGTCGTAAAATGTTGTTTTAGCGGTAACTGTTGAATAGTTGTATTCTTACACATTTTGTGAATTTAATCTTTATTTGAATAGTTTATTATTTAAAATTCTATAGAATAATACAGGTATACATGTCGTAAAATGTTATTGTTTTAGCGGTAACTATTGAGCAGTTGTTGTCTTGCAAATGTTGAGAATTTAACCTTTTAAGTCATTTTTTGAACAGTTAATATCGTTTAAAATATTATAGAATAATGCATGTATAACATGTCATAAAATATTATTGTTTTAGCAGTAACTGTTGAATAGTTGTTGTCTTGCAAATGTTGAAAATGTAACCCTTTAAAGTCATTTTTTGAACAGTTAATTGTTTAAAATATTATAGAATACCGCAGGTATACTTGTCGTGTAAAATGATGTTGTTTTAGCGGTTACTATTGAGTAGTTGTTTTCTTACACATGCTGAGGATTTAAGCTTTTTCAGTCATTATGTAAATAATATATTATTTAGAGACTTATTGTGGAATAAGCAGATCTGCTTGTTGCAGCATAAGTCTGTTTTAAAGATAAAAAGTTAGTTGTGTGTATTTTTCCACCTCGATTTTACGCACTCCAATAACACATTTTTGGTATAATATGGATATATTTTTATTACAGATTATTAGGCCAGTATTTTTTTATTATTCGGTTTACGAACCCGCCGACGTAAATTTTGCTCAAATAAAATAAATAAAAAAAGTCGTATTTTTCGCTTTTATTTTTAATTTTTTTGCCGCCGACTTTCACAAATAGCTCAAAAGAAAAAAAAAAGTTACCATTCTAGTCTATCGTGGCGCATTTCGTAAGGTAACCGTGAAAAATAACACTTATTTCGTCAATAAATATACCGTTGTAGATACGAATTGTTAATTCGTCTTCGGTCGCTCTCTTTCGGTCCGATTCGCTATTTCGCTTCGATTTCTATGCACCGCGCGGTTGCGCACAGAGATGCCTTGTCAATCTTATTTTGTTACAAAGAATCCACATCTATCAAAGTAGCCATATTAAAAAAAAAAATCACCCCTACTGATACACCCCAAACAGGTGGGGTTTTTTCTTCCTCCTACCTATGTGCACAAAAGTTCTTGTTTGTAAACCTAAAAATTAAAAAATACCGGCCTTAGAAGCAGCTTTGATAGTTTGGACGTTGTTTTAAATATATATATTATAGTTTTTCTTGTAAATACTTTGCGATTTGATAAAATGGTATATATAATTTTAATTTCCCTTCGTTACAGATTCGTTGTTGCATGCTGACTACTGTTGGATAAAAGACAAATTAATAAATACTAGTTGTTTTTGACAATTAACATAGTTATTATTTATATTCATTGACACATGTGTATACGGCTAATTTTCTTTGATCGATTTATTTAAAGAATCTTCAATAGTTGTTTTTTTTTAATGCAAAATTGGTGTTAAAAGTATACAGTTTTATTTTTCACCCAGACCCGTTGTGTGTCTTTGATATAGTGAGCATGTTGCTTATGCTCTTTCTCGGCAATTTGTGAAAGGGACATTCCTGAGTTTGCTGCAATTTTTAAGATGTTATCAACTAACAGATACTTTCTAACCATTGTAATTACATATCAAATATATTTTTCTGCATAAAATATTAGTGATTGTATATTAAACGTGTTTCTGATCGTTCTAATATTTGTACTAGATTAAATTTCATTTTATTTCCTAAATTATTTTTAATCAAGACAAAATCCAGTTTGGGCTTGTCACAAATATTAAGACGACCAGAAACACATTGAATATACAGACACTGATACTCTAAACAAGAAAATGTATTTAATATGTAAGTTTAATCAAAGAAATATTTTATTAGTCGGAAACATCTTAAAACATTGCAGCAAACTCGAGAATGTCCCTTTAAAACAGATTGTTAATGGCTGCTAATGTCTACTAGGTAAATTATCATACTTATATGCTGCATTTTATTCTGTTATAATGAGATGAGACTTTAATAAACTGTCTGTCTGTCTGGTTAATTGGTTGCATTTTCCACCTTAATTTGTTGCTAACTGATGACACGGTATGTATAATGTCAATTTTTATTTATTTGTAGATTATCTGAAAGTATCTTCAACACTTCTTAGACGCAGTGCAGTTTGTTTCTGTGAATGACTGATATGATGAACATTTCTGAGTGACTTTATACGGAACTTTCACCACTTCTACGCTTAAAACAAAGACATCGCCATTTTGGAATAGAACAGAAATCTAATAATCATAATTATCCCTTTAAGCACTGTCGTGTTTGACGAGACTGGATTTGACGAATGGAGTCACATGGCCCAAGTTGAATCACCCTGGATTCGCTACCCGAGCATCAAACAGGAACCAGTCGACGATCACGCGAACAGCTCCCTGAACGCGCGCGGCCAAACGCGTCCCGATAACAACGACAACCGGGTTCCGTCAGTCGGCAACCCCTACCCCCGGGACGGCTGTGACCGTGGCATGCAGCCAGGCCTTGGGTTGAATCTGCAAGGAAACGGCCCCTTACTGCCCAGCGAGGACGTAGAAGTGTTCTTCAATCATCTGGAGCGACCCGGCGTTCCCGGCGCTTTCTCTCACGCAGACTCCGTGCCGTCTAACCACCCGGCCATGTTCCAGAACGCGATGCACGCGATGTCGATGCAGCCGCCGGCGGCCGCGGCTCCAAACTACCCCCACGAGAACCCGTCCAACTCGTTCATCCATTCGGGCGCCAGTCCGGTGTACGTCCCGACCACAAGGACCATGATTCCGATGGGTTACGGGGGCACGGGGCAAACCGTGACCACGCCCAACTCGCCCGCCATGTGGGGGATGCAGCCTGAGGGGGTGTCGTACAGCACCGCCGCCGCCAACACCCACCCACCTGTGTCGCCGAGGTTCGCCTTCACCCCTAGCGCCAACTCCCCGATCTCCACCCCCACGGGACGACCCGACAGCAGTTTCAGCACGCCGCTGCCCCGCCCCGGCGGACTGAATCCGTACCCCACCTACATGAGTCCAGAGTTGTCTCCCTGGAACACGTTTAACAATATGGCATTGCAGCAGGGCTTGAGACGTGCCGGGCCTGGTGAGTTTACGCTTTCCCAATATATTTATTTTTAATTTATATTATTTATTTTAAAAGAAATTAGAACATTGTTTTACAAGAGAGAGAGAGAGAGAGAGAGAGAGAGAGAGAGAGAGAGAGAGAGAGAGAGAGAGAGAGAGAGAGAGAGAGAGAGAAGTGAAAATAATAAGAACGATATAGATTTGGTACAACGGTGTATCTGAATGAATGGTTGTGTAGTAGACTGCAGATAGTTAATTTTGTTTACAACCTAGAACCTCTTTATATTCATTCATTTTGGTTTTGTGATTATATTCCATGATTTTATATTTAAAAAAGAAGATGATTTTTTAATATATTTTTAAAATTATGAGAAATTTGAAATGTAAAACTTAATTAAGGAGTGTTTGATCTAAACTGGATAATCTATGAATAAGAAGATATAGCTACCCCCAGTCACCCCAAAATGCGGAAGATAATACAAAAAAACCATATTGCATTTAAAACATAACTTCTACATTTTAACAAGTTATTTAAATGTTAAATAATTCATAACCGGCTTTATGAAATCATCTTGGTAGAGTATTTTGAGGCTTTTTTTTTTTTTTTTTGCTTTTTTTTTTTGTATAATTATTTCAATGCTTTTTATAGAATCATTTTATACCTTTTTAGAAATATCGTTTAAAAGACTAATATGAACAGTTTACTTAAACTAAATCAAAACATCATTGTTATTTACTTTTAAATTTACCGTTGGCAGTTTTTGTTTTTGAATATTACAACTTTGCAAAACTGTTTATATACTTTGATTTTGATATTAGAAATTTTTACATAATTACCTTGCATGTTTGTATGGTACTAGTATTCATTTTTATTTTATTTTTCTGAAGATGTCAGCATTTTGCTAATAAAACGGTAGGATGTTTTGAAAAAGGTTGTTCCTTTCCCCTTCTGGACGGAGGAACCGGCTGAGGCCGACACCTGCGCCCAGGACAGGCGTGCGCTACAACAGCTTGCTCTGAATGTGCACATTAAACTCTCTGACCTGACCTGACCTGAAAAGGTTGTTCAGTTTTAATAATTATATGGATTAAAGGATTGTAGTACAGTTATTTGGAGCAAAACTACACACGAATAGAATACGTTTATGATTAAATAAAAAGGAATGACACAATTAATTAACTATAAATATAATTACAGATATTATTTGTATTGTACTTGTAAATCATGCGCACTGAGACGTAACATTCACTAAATGTAATAATTATATGTAGTAAAGGAAAATGTTAAGAATATTCGTATTAATAGGCCTACTATGCCTTTTGTTTGTAGTGCATCATGACTTTTGAATTTAAGATATAATAATAATAATAATAATAATAATAATAATTTATAATAATAATAATAATAATAATAATAATAATAATAATAATAATTAATAATAACTAAATAAATAAATAATAATAATAATTATAATAAATGTAGTTTATCACAATCAGCGATTGTAAATACTTAGTAAAACATTTCCATTTATTGTAACTTACTGTACTTATTTTGATTTTAATTATAGTAATTTTCGCTATAATCAGATTCTTTAAATGAAGTTTAATCATTATATATTGAATATTACCATATAATGTACCATGTTTTATGTGATGTAAAATGTAGACTTGCATATACTAATTTTGCTTTTCATCAACACATAAATGTATGCATGAATTAAAAATTGTGTTTGGAAGAGGTACAAAAGTTAACAGCGTGCACGTAATAATTTCGCATATGTACAGTAATATATATCTGCAATCAATTTCAACCTATACAATGATAATTTTATAATGAATTTATGAACATTATTTTATTTTCTAAACAATAACACCGTTTCGGTTTTCCCTCCATTATTTTCAATTTATTAATTTCTGCTCTAATCTTTATGCATGTTCTAATGTTCAAATACTAATGAAATATGTATGCGACAAAGAATTGAATGAATTATGCTCAGACCTATTATGTATATAACTTGTGACCAACGAACACTGTATTATGTATGCTATATGCAATAAAATATGTTTCAGTCATGTATAAAATATTTATTGAACACCCCCCCAACCAACCCCCCCCCACAAAAAAAAAAAACCAAAAACAAATCCCAACAACCAGAAACACACACACACACACACACACACACACCTCCAACAACCAAAAACAACAAAAAACATCCAAATAGGGTTGGTACAAAATAGCTGCAACGAAATGTATAACACATCAATATCGAGAGATACAACACAATTATTTTGTGAAATTTATTTGTAGAAATAATGAAATCCAGACCAATTTTTAATTTCTAGTTCTACATTCACTGGACGTTGTGACAAAAATACGTACATTTTTCTGTTGAAATAAACTTTATTTGGATGCTATTACTTCCACCACCACAACTGGAACGATACTGGGTTTGTCGAATTTTAAGACGTTTATTAAATAATGTTTAAATTAACCGCGAAACATTCTATATGAAAATATTTTACTAGTTAGTGCATTTTGAACTCTTTGATGTTGCAAAATTGTTTTATTTAAAATAAACAATAGCCGTTTTGTTTTGTAAACAGGATTGGACTCTTGTTGCGTGTTTTGACATGGCGTAAATTCGATATTACGCACACTCGCACCGTTATCTGATTTACCAAATTATCATCTAGGCGAGCACGCGCTATTTCGCGGATATTGCCCGGCGGAGTGAAATGAACACGGTGCGCCGTGAACTTGATCTCTGTAAGCTAGAAAACTCATAAATTAATACCAAACGTCCAATTAAAAATCGTGTAAATTTCACGAAATTCATTTGACGTGACGTGAAGAAAGTTTTTTCCCAGCAAAAGCGGACCCTGTTCTGAAGTGCTGTGAAACATAGAAGACATGTAGTGACGTGTGTGTGTGTGGGGGGTGGGGGGGGGGGGGGGGGGGGGGGGGGGGGGGGGGCACAGAGGCCAAGCCTCACAATTAAACCTTTTCTTTTTTACTGTATCAAATTTGATAAAATCATACATACATACATCTATACATACATACATACATACATACATACATACATACATACACTATTACATACATACACTATTACATACATACATAGTGTGGGTTGCCCCCAACCCCCCAAGTCTAAAATCCTGGCTACGCTAATGAAGGCATGTTACCTACTTTTTTTCTTTCTTTCTTCTTTCTTCCCCTTTCTTTCTTTCTTCTTTCTTCCCCTTTCTTTCTTTCTTCTTTCTTCCCCTTTCTTCCTTTCTTCTTTCTCTTTTTCTTCGTTCCCAGCAAAACGGATCCTTTTTGATGTGCTGTGCAATATAAAGGTATTTTTTATTCGTCTTCATACATTTCTTTTTCTTTTTCTTCTTTCTCTTCTCCACGTATTTGAAACTTGATACAGTGTAAGTACTGGAACCGTCTCATTTCAAGAAATTGAAAAATAAGAAGGCTGTGTTTTTTTTATAAATATATTTCAGACTTGACTGAAAACACACTTTCTTGCACATAAAAATACCTGAACATACTTTTAAAGCACCCTTTTTATACCTTGTCCCTATCCTAATTTTATACACAGAATTGTATATATCGGTTACCACCATCATTTGTATATGATATAAACTTTCTATCTCTTATAATTAATTACATAATATACTATAATACTCGCGATTAAACATGTTTCAAACAACTTTTAACGGGACTATTCCGAATTTTCTGCTATTGTAACTTGTTTACGATATACGGAGGCTTTTTGATGACTAAAATTATATTTTTAAAAACATTTTTATTATTTTTTGAATACTAGTGTCTGTATAAACAAGGTATTTGTTGTCGTCCTAATGCTTGTAGTAGCCCAAACTGGATTTTTCTTTTCTATACTTTCGTGCGTATGAAAAAAAAAGATATGAAGGAAGAAGGAAGGAAATACTTTATTTAACGACGCACTCAACACATTTTATTTACGGTTATATGGCGTCAGTCATATGGTTAAGAACCACACATATATTGAGAGAGGAAACCCGCTGTCGCCACTGCATGGGCTACTCTTTTCGATTAGCAGCAAGGGATCTTTTATATGCACCATCCCATAGGCAGGATAGCACATACCACGGCCTTTGATATATAATATGAAGTAATATGAATAATCAACTACTACAAACATTAGCGCACGACAGCAAGCACTCTAGATATACAGACACTGGCATTCTAAACATGCTAAACACGAAAATCTATTTAGAATGTAAGTGTAGTCGCCAGAAACTATTTTAATGTTACCATCTTACAATGGATGCAGACACAGGACAATGCCTTTGAAGAGACCGACCCTAGTTTTTAAACACTGAGGCATATTTTTCACTATTAGAGCCGTTTATGATCACTGAAACCAAACATTACTTACATCCGAAGTGTTTCTGGTCATCATGTTGTTTCTAATGCCACAAAATGCTTTTGTATTTCTAAAAACGCACGTGCGTCTGAGAAGTAACGATTATAGAGTCGCGTTTTAGTGTACTTTTAAGGGTATTTAAAAACACAGACTCTTGTTTCACTCTGTTGTATCCAAGTGTGTTACAGGTTTGTAAATTAACCAAACTTGGTGTCCATTTTTACGGGTTGAAACTAGGGTCTAGGTGAAAAATGTGCTTGGGTGTTTAAAAACTAGAGTCCTTCACTTTAAGAATTTAGATCACCTTTATTTTCTTAATCATCGGCTATGGGATGTCAAGCATTTGGTAATCAAAGACCGTGGTATGTGCTGTCCTGTCTGTGAAAAAATAAAACAGGTTTCCTATAGCCGGTAATTAAAGACCAAATTACTCAGACAAACAGACAGACAGAAAGACAGACAGACAGACAGATATTTTATTGGAATCTCACTTTACGCACACAATAATAAAATGTAATATAAAATGCAATATAAAAGTAAATAAGCCATTCCTTACAGGAATTACGAGAGACTATCATTAATAGTATAACACATTAACGTACATATAACATAAAATGATACATACAAAATTAAAATACTCTTGTGGTGTCTTTAAACAAAACAAACTTTAACTCTAGTGCCTTGAATCTGCACCGGTTTTTGCTAGAAAAACACACCAAAAAAACAGAACCAAAAAAAAGATACACACCCCCCACACACAAACCCAGTTCATTTCATTGGCAAACAATAAGTTGTTTGTTTCTTCTATTTCATCTTGGGTTCACACATGTTATTGAAACCAACTCGAGTTTCATCCACGTACAGTACAGAAACGTACACTTCTCGCTACATTACCGAAAGAAATGTCAATTAGTTTTTAATGACTTAGGCTGTTTTCCCAGACCAGGGCAGTAAATCTCTAAATTAAATACAAACATGTTTATTACATCAACAAGCTGCTTATAGTACGCGACATTTGTATTGGCACACCGAATCGTTATAGTTTTCAACTGAATAATGCATAAAAATAGAATAAGGTGGCTTTAAAACATTAAATTATTATAATATCTAATTTTCTTGTACTACTAGTATATTATCGCCATGTTCATAGGTTTGGTAACACCAAATTGTGTGTGTGTGGGGGTGGGGTGTGGGGGGGTGGGGGGGGGGTGCGCGTGTCTGTGTAAGTTATTTTATTTATTTTATTCTGAACAGATCCAAATATTTGGTAAGCGAATGCCCCACACTAATAAGAGAAGTTATTATTGATCGCATAGTGAAGAGTTTAATAACAATAAAGATAGTGTTAGATAGTGCCATTCATTATGAGACAGAGAGAGAGAGAGAGAGAGAGAGAGAGAGAGAGAGAGAGAGAGAGAGAGAGAGAGAGAGAGAGAGAGAGAGAGAGAGAGAGAGAGAGAGAGAGAGAGCGCGCTCTACCGCGTTTTGCGTCATTTTTATCTCGTATTTCCATCATTTCAATTACCAATGCAGTATTGTTCGTGCTAGGGTGTCTGTAAACATTCATTCGTTCGTTGTTATTACTAAAACGAAAACATTAATAGATGTGATATGTTTTTATAAGAACAAAAATCAAGTAACATGAGATACATATAAACAAACACAAACCATTATTTTTTTCTTCGCTTCTCTTGTTTTTATCTTTCCATTAACCGTATTTCACATTATTTATTTTTTAAAGTGATGTGTTGTTTTACAAATGATTATAGTCACTAATATAATATATAGTGCTTTCCAAAATTACTTTTTGTCATCTTATGACGTTATGATTTTTAAGGGGCCCAGTGGTAAAACGCTCGCTTAATGCGCGGTTGGTCTGGGATCCATCCCCGATTTCCCGTCGGCGGGCTCAATGGGCTATTTCTCGTTGCAGCCAGTGCGCCACGACTGGTATATTAAAGGCCGTGGTATGTGCTATCCTGTCTATGGGATGCTTTATATAAAAGATCCTATGCTACTAATGAAAAGATGTAGTGGGTTTCCTCTGTCAAAATTACCAAATGTTTGACATCCAGTAGCCGATGATTAATACATCAATGTGCTCTAGTGGTGTCGTTAAACAAAACAAAAAAATTAACTTTATGATTTTTATCCATGTTTACATAGATTTTTCTACAATTCCCGAAATTCTGTTACAGGGTTATATTTATATAACTATTTTACAAACTCAGGATTATTCTGATATACGGTTTGAATACGATATTGGTTTCACAACTTTCAGCGGACTGCACAGATGTATTTCGTGTTATGTTGTAGATGAAATATGTTTCTTATTATTTATATTCTCGAGTAGCCGTACCAACTTGTAGATGTTTTCTACATCTTAGCCCTGTTCTTATCTCCGTAACTATGAGCGCTAATTAAAAACATGTCCAGATAGTAGATATGATCGGAACTATTTAAGTAAATCACCGGATCCATTTCAGGCCACGTGGAGATGTAGATTTCAAGACATATGAAAGGTCAATGGGACTAAACTGTGTTGTAACATTTTTAGTACGGTTATATTGTAGAATTTTAGGGCTATTTCTCGTTCTAGCCAGTGCAACACAACTGGTATATCAAAGGCCGTGGTATATGCTATCCTGTCTGTGGGGTGGTGTATACAACAGATGTCTTGCTGTTAATGGAAAAAAATGTAGCGGGTTTCCTCTCTAAGACAATTTTAGTAAGGTTATATTGTTGAATTTTAGGGCTATTTCTTGTTCTAGCCAGTGCACCACGACTGGTATATCAAAAGCCGTGGTATATGCTATCCTGTCTGTGGGGAGGTGCATATAAAAGATGTCTTGCTGTTAATGGAAGAAAACAAATGTAGCGGTTTTCATCTCTAAGACTTTGACAGAATTACCAAATGTTTGACATCCAATAGCCGATGATTAATAAATCAATGTGCTTTAGTGATGTCATTAAATAAAACAAACAAACTTTCTTAAAATTGAATTTTAACGTACACAAGTATACAACTGTGCGATCGTGGAATATTAATGTCTAAGAAAGCTTAATTTAGCAGCTACTTTTAATGGTCTACCATAAAGATATGTTTTTAGTCTAGTGTGTCATTGTGACCTTGACATACACGATCGTTATAATACTGACTATCTGTTTGGATACCATAGGCTATTCCCGTGCACCCTTCATATAAATAACTACACACAGGGCATACTAGTTATTTTCGCAAATTTAAATTCACGCGAACTGCAAATCGGTTACGTGGTGAACCATTGCAAATATAATTCATGTAACCAAACAATCGGTTTGCAAAGTGAAAATCACGCGAACAAAATTCCGGTTACCTAAAATGTTGAACTATTGTCCCCTGCACACACATCCAAGTGTATTAGGCGTGGTGAGGTTCAATGACAGAATCCACACTTGAACAGTTTAGGGAGGGGGTGCAATATAAGAAAGGCACCTGCAGTACTTCAAAATAAATTAGCAAGCAATATCTATATGCACACACAGGCAATCGACCAGCTAAAAGTCATACGTTAAACAATGCCATTTTGGTTCTAGTTTTGAAGCTTAGCTAGCTAAGATGTGCGCCCAGAACAACGTGCTTAAACCTTCTTTCAATACGTTAAAACACAAACATAAATACATGTACCATAAAAATTAAATATATATAAAAAGAAACAGAAATAAAATAAACCATTTCACATATTAATCACTTAATATTAATTCCTTTTTTCCTATCTTAATAAAGATATACGTGCGGAAAATATCTGCTTATAGATACATTCATTTAGTAAAATTATGTGTTGGCCAATGAAATTATATAGCGTTTGCAGAGGGTGCTATGAAGTTTATATAGCGTGTAATGAGTGTTCTACGGTGTTTATGCCCCCTTCAGTCCACACTTGAACTGCTACTATTACGATCTACAACGGCGCGGGTCAGGAAACCGACATTAAATTGACATACTTTGCTCATTCATAAAAGCTCGTATATTATTGACTTACGCAAGTGAAATTGACAAGAAGTGACAAAGCTCTTAAAGGCACTTGTCCCGGCTTGACATGCACGACATAAAGTACTGCTCGAAGTTAGAACAAGAGCAACCATGTTTGCTGGATTCTTTATTAGATAGATTTTAGGGTCAAACTTTAGGGTACTTGGATAGACGTTCTCAGGAACCGTGGTCAATTACTTTTCTTGAGAACGATTTATGATCTGTTTCGTGGAGTTTTTATTTGCTCATTTTGCAGTTGTTTGTTTATGCTTTTCACTTAGAAAAGGAACAAGCTGTAAGAGGAAGAAATAACAAAATTCAGAAAGAAAAAGAAAAAAAAAAGAAAGAAAAAAGAAGAAATAAAAGGAAGTGATATAAACTTATTGGCGTATTTTTGATGCGGGTGGGAACTTGAAGAATTAGAGGAAACTGGCATTTTTAAAATATGAAAGAAAGATAAAACGAAACGAAAAGAAAGAAGGAAGAAAATCTTTTATTTAACGACGCACTCAACACATTTTATTTACGGTTATATGGCGTCGGATATATGGTTAAGGACTACACAGATATTGAGAGAGGAAACCCGCTGTCGCCACTTCATGGGCTACTCTTTTTGATTAGCAGCAAGGGATCTTTTATATGCACCATCCCATAGACAGGATAGCATATACCACAGCCTTTGTTATACCAGTCGTGATGCACTGGCTGGAGCGAGAAATAGCCCAATGGGCCCACTGACGGGGATCGATCCCAAACAGATTGCGCATCAAGCGAGCGCTTTACCACTGGGCTACGTCTCGCCCCTCGAAAAGAAAGACACATCAGCAACAGCAGCATCAGTGTAAACCCATTTGTGGCCACGTGGTATGAGGTGGGGAAGCGATTGGGACCTGACTCTATTTCTGTATTGAACAAGTCACCCCACCCTTTAAACAAATTCCACAACCCCCCCCCCCCCAAAAAAAAAAAAAAAAAAAAAAAAAACTCACACAAAAAAACACACACACAAATCCCACCCCCTCTCTCCAAAACAAAACACAACCAAAAAATAAACAACAACGACAACAACAATAATAATAATAATTATGTTTCATGATACATTCTTATGACTGCTTCAAAATATTATACATTACAAACTAATAATATGATGCGTGGAGCAACAGCTTCTATTAAACATTTTGTTATGGAACATTTGCGTCCACTTTGGTCAAAGAAAACAACCAACTTGAATTAAACTGCGAAACTGACACGTGGTGATTTAGGATAATTTAGATAAATTAACACCCCTGTCATTTTAATTAAGACGCCATTTTGTTTGACACGTCAATTAGAGGACGTGGATGTTGCGGCACTTTACTGTATAAACACGGCCGCTCCGCCGCTGTGCCAGCAAAACACACAAACAAACCACCGTAAGCCAGTCAACTCGGGCACGAGCAATATGGCGGACGCAGAATGATCAGAATTTTATTCCGCTGTCAAATTTCGTAGCCAGGACAATATCATATTACTTTTTCTCTTTTCTGTCTTATAAAATCTTTCTTAATTCTGTTCCCTGCGTTTTTCTCTCTGTTTTTGTTTCTCTCGTTCATTTTTATTACTGTTTTCATTTATTATCTTCTCTTTTTTTTTGTACCAAATACACGTGCAAAAGAGTAGCTTAAAAAAATATCATAGAATAATAAAAAATAAAAAAAACCGTCACTGGGTGGACTCGAACCACCAACCTTTCGGTTAACAGCCGAACGCGCTAACCGATTGCGCCACAGAGACATGTTGATGTTAATCGATTTAAACATCAGGTATTGATAGATTACAGTAACGCTACTTGATGTCTAAGATGTGGGGAATTTTTTTTTTATTATTCAAAGACGCGCTGAACACATTTGTGTTACAGTTATAAAATATGGCGTCGGAAATATTGTTGTTGACCACATATATAATTAGAGACGAAACACGCGGACGTCACGCAATGGGCTGCAATTTTCGATTAATTAAAAGCAAATGATTATATATATATATATATATATATATATATGTAATATGATTATTATATACACCATTCAACAGGCAGGATAGTATATACCACGGCCTTTGTTACATTAGTTGTGGAGCTCTGGTTTGACACTGCTTTGTGCAGAGATGTAATTTAAAAAAAATTAAAATGATTAAGTCGTTTAAATATCCTTTTTTTATTATTCACATTACACAGTTACGGCAGTGACTCGTAGAAGCTGTGACGATATTGTTAAATAAAATATTCCTTGCTTCCTTCCTTACAATATGAACAATTTTCGTACTGGGCATATTAACACTGTGAACAGCAATTACCGTCTGCTGCAAAAGACTACCAGGGTCATATCCAACTCCGACGACTTTGGTTCAGGAAGTTCAAATTCTTTTCTTCCTATGAAGTCCACGATCCCTGCCTTCCGCCCAAAGTTCAAGGTCACTAGACTGTCATTGTCGTACTGAGCAACGTTCTTACACTATAAGGACAGCTGGTTCACTGGAAGTCTTTTCTTCCCAGACTTAGCTGGACGTTTTGGCTTATAGCAGACGACCAGCAACTTCTGAGGCCCAATGAAGAGAAGGTCGGAAACTGCTCTTCGCAAGGATACAGCGTGTCCAGTACCTTGCTGACGTCATTGGCTATCCTCGTGATGTGAACTGTCCTGGAGTCTCGCGTACCTATGTAGGTCTTGACGGGTCCGTTTAGGTCATTCTCCAGCGTGACCAGGAACCGTCTGTTGCCCTTCACATCATCCATCTGATCCATGGTTACTGTCTTCGTTTCAAGACGTCGACACGTGTTTCCAGACGCCATCTTGACCCAGGCTAGAGTCAGTGAACCCCCGACCAGTAACAAGTCTCCGTGTCATGCAAGATGATATTGCTGTATGTCTGGTTACAATCGCATTCGAGTTTCTTGTGCGAAAGAAAGGCAAAAATTCGACGACGAACCCCATCTACAACGATACGTCTGGCGGTATTCCATTTTGACAATATATTTTTCCAGGTTCTGGCTTCGGCCACGTACGTCATGTATGACGTCAGCTCAGGGACGACTACTCCAATGACGAGCCGACCTTTCCCAGATGAACAAGTAGCGTATTCAGAGAGCGTCATAACAGTTAATCTGTTACTACGATTCTTCGATTGTTCTGTTTGTTCTTCTTGCTTCACTGACACATACTTAGGCTGATTACATCAGTTCAGCAAAAGCTCAAACCCAAATGGACAAGTCTTGCTGAAGTTGTATTTCTGATTCATCCACGCTTCTTCTGATATATCATCAGCAGGTGTTGCTCCGACCGATTCATTTCCCGTGGTGTCTTTCGGTTTGACACGTGCTTCTGTGAGTACGCACTTCAAATGGTCCTGTTCGTACCGTGCATCTAACATGCCGCCATATTTCAAAGCAGCTGCTCGACACATTGCCGGACCGGAAGGGCTGAAGACCCGTGGTGGTGTTTTCAAACTGGACACGGCAGAGAAGCTGAAGAGAAAAAATACATGCACGTGCATTTCGTGTGTCCCAAATACAGACATTGCTCACTAAAAATGCTACTGTCCACCTCTGTATCCACAGATAATTGGTTCTGCATCAACAGCAGTGGAATAATATATATATATATATATATATATATATATATATATATATATATATGTATGTATCGTTCGTACATTAAACATGAAAACCTCTGCGTAAAATGTCTTTAAATCATGATTTATGTTCCCACATTGACATATTTAAGCTACTCGCAGTAAATCGTAGCATCACTGTATCTATGTTGAATACTATATATTCGGTGCATTAAATATTCAACAGAAAAGAGGGAACAAAATATCTGTACAGGTCCGTAGCTTCTCAAAGGCAGGGGAGGTGTGTCAAAATTAAGAAAGGGGCAGTTATATATTTACTTGCATTTCAACATTGGGTGGTCAAAGGCCGTGGTATGTACGTTTCTGTCAGTGGGAAAAGGCATATAAAAGATCCCTTGCTGCATTAGGAAAATGTAGTGGGTTTCCTAAGTACCAAATGTTTGACATCCAATAGCCGAATAACAATAACAGTGGGAAATATATAATTTTCAGAGATATACACACTCCACACACACACACACACACACACACACACACACACACACACACACACACTTACTGTTATCATTAATATAATGTGATACATGCGAAACTAGGATTTTGTCAAAGAAAGTGCCTGTAACATTAATATAACGTCTTTCAGTGTCGTTGATATCAATATTCCTCACATTAAACGAAGTAAAAATTAATTACTTTACCAAAAAATAGAGGAGATCCACGCCCCCACCTAAACCCGCGCCCACTCCTAAACCCGCGCCCACTCCTAAATCCGCGCCCCCACCTAAGCCCGCGCCCCCACCTAAACCCGCGCCCCTCCTAAACCCGCGCACCCACCTAAACCCGCGCCCCCACCTAAACTCGCGCCCCACCTAAACCCGCGCCCACTCCTAAACCCGCGCCCCCACCTAAGCCCACGCCCCCACCTAAACCCGCGCCCCTCTTATACCCGCGCCCCCACCTAAACCCGCGTCCCCCTTAAACCCGCGCTCTCATCCAAATCCGCGTCCCCTACTAAACCCGCGCCCCCACCTAAACCCGCGCCCCCACCTAAACCCGCGCTCCCTCCTAAACCCGCGCTCTCACCTAAAACCGCGCTCTCACCCAAATCCGCGTCCCCTACTAAACCCGCGCCCCCACCTAAACCCGCGCTCTTACCTAAACCCGCGCTCTCACCTAAAACCGCGCTCCCACCCAAATCCGCGACCCCTACTAAACCCACGCCCCCACCTAAACCCGCGCTCCCTCCTAAACCCGCGGCTGGCATATAATAGTCTCAGTGAGTGACTCATTCGACATGTAGAAAATAGATAATGGTAAACTATTACTCTACTATTCCTGAGTTTGCTGCAACTTTTTACATGTTATCGACTAACAGAGATTTTTAACGATTGTAATTACATATCAAATATATTTTTCTGCATAATATATTAGTGGCTGTATATTAAATGTGTTTCTGATCGTTCTAATATTTGTCCTAGGCTAAATTTCATTTTATTTCCTGAAATCCAGTTTGGGCTTTTTACAAATATTAAGACGACCAGAAACACATTGAATATACAGACACTGTTATTCTAAACAAAAAAACATATTCGATATTTAAGTTTAATCGTAGAAATATCTTATTAGTCGGAAACCTCTTTTTAATGCAGCAAACTCAGGAATGTCCCTTTAAGGACTGCAATGATTTAGTGGACAGTGTAATATAACAATAGCCTATACTGGTTTATAGAAATTAATAATTAAACAATAGCGTACAGTACAGGCAACACACCAACATTTGTCGTGTCTTTACTTCATTTCATTTCATTTGAACCTATTTCCGTATTTGTATCCAATTAAGGTTCAAGCACGTTGTCCTGGGCACACACCTCAGCTTTCTGGGCTGTCTGTCCAGGACAGTGTGTGTCGTTACTTTTTGCAGCAGCTTAATATAGACCAGTTTAGGAAATAGTTCCTCATAAAAATACAACAAAATTCTGATATGCTGTTTGAAATCTTTCTTTGATGATTACGCGTAGGTTGACTTCTGTAGTATTGAAGTAACCCAAGTTACTAGTTGTATGTACTGCTAACTGATAACAACTGTGCAAGTGGTACTCAATTCTAATGCCTGTGATTCCTTAGTACAGTCCTAAAGTTAAGTGCATCTTTTTCCAGAATTTGTTTTAATTTCTCATCATTAATCAGGGGTCGAAATTGGATATTCGGTCCGGCAAGCTAAAACGTCTGCCAACCCGAATCAAAATCTTGCCAGACCAATTTTGTCAAAACCTAAAATTCTGGCAAAAATGATAGAGATATTCGGGCAAAATGTGCTATCCTGAGACCTTTTTACAATGTATTTCTATCATTCTACCGTCAAAATTAGTGATTCGTTTGCAACCCTATATAATTGGTTGGTAGTAATGCTAATGTGAATAAATGTTGTTATCCAGATTCGGGCATTCTCGTTTAATTCGGGCAAAATCCAGCCTCCCCCAACCCCTCCCCCCCAAAACAACAACAAACAAACAAAAAACAAAAAACAACAACAAAAAACCCAAACAAATTGGAGCCCTTTCGCCCATGTTTATGGTGTTATTAGATTAGTATTTCGGTTTATTATCCACAACATCCAGTTTTACCCTTTGAGCTCCCCTCTCCCCTTGACAAATCCTACCCAGCACGCACCACCGTGGTGGGTTCAAGAGAAGGGCAGAGTCTTGATATATGACGACAAATTGTTTAGCCTGACACCAAGAATCTTTAATATTCAAAAATGCTTCAGTTTCCGGTGAATCTGCTGTTCGCGGTAAATCCCTCCAAATCTCAGAGGTCATGCGATACGAGAGGTATTGCGCGGCTTTGATACAACATTCGTCAAAACACGCAGGGGAAGGTGTTGCGTATCTTAGAGTCATCGGCAATTTTCTGATAAAGCCCGGACCAGAATTACTTCTACAAACTCCACCTTGGAGTCGCAGATATTTCGAGATTTTAATAGCGCAAGCCACTATTTCTCAAAAACCAAACGACCACCTGGCTTCGAGTCCGAACCATCCCGGATCAACGAAATCGTGTTTTCTCTTTCCCCCGAACGCGACGGTCGTTTGCGGCACATGCCGGTGTATCCGAGGACTCTTTGTCAAATTTGGTTACTGTTGTGTGCTTTTGCGACATAAGTCAATATTTCCCCCCGAGCCTTCCACCGAAGTAACGGATTGTTTTGGGTCTCGAAGGTGCAATATATTTGACCCACGGGTTGCCGAGTTGAAGAGCCGAGTTTATACTGCATGGAAACTGGGGGTAGTAATGGTTGTAAATTAAGAAGGACCGGTGTTTGACATGGGTTAAAGCAAACACGCGTCTCCATTCCGATACATTATATCTATCGGGTCGCTTTACCATCGGTCACTTGTAATTGTTCCGCGTCTATTTGATTCCTAGACGTACTCGGAATACCAGTCGACTAGAAATGTAATTGATTGTTTTTCAAATCTCGCAACCGAAACGTAGTCGGCGCGCCATTGTTCAAAACAATACATTTGCGGCAACTATTCTAGAATTTATTTAACACGAATTACGCCTTTTAAAAGTAATGTATGTGAGTGTCTTATTGTTTGAAAAGTATATATGTTTATTACTTATCGTGACCGCTCAAGAGACTAAGTGTTTTTTTTAAATCAAAACTTAATGTTTCTTGTATAAATAGTTTCGTTTCGTTTTTATCTCTGTTTTAAAAAAAACCAACACAGAAAACCCGTACTTAATTTATGTTCTTCGGGTGGAAATGTAAAGAGGACAAGTGGCTTTTGAAACATGTTTCGCAGTGGCGTATTTAGGTGCCCAAAAGTGTGTATGTGGGGGTGGGGGGGGGGGGGGGGTGGGGGGGGGGTGTTCATACTTTTATATTTACGCACTTTTACACTATTATAAAGCAAATATAAAACAAAATATCTGAAAATTTTGACAAAGAGTCCTCGGATACACCGGCATGTGCCCCCCTTGCCCCCCTCCCCCCCCCCCCCCCCCCCCCCCCCCCGCCCGCTTCCTACGCCAGTGCTTCGTCAGAGTAGACTGCAAACACATTTATGTAGTGACTGTGTTACCGGTAATAACGGTAGAGATTGCATTATACCATAGTAATTTGAAATATTTATGGAGTACAAAATCAGAATGTTGAAATATTTATGGAATAACAATAGCTGTAGCCTGTGATGCTTTGATTATTTGTGCAAATACTACTATCGATTTCCAATACAATACAAATACACTTCTATTTACTATACAGTTTTTATGCAGTATACGCTAGTGGTTAAAACCATTACAAGATGCAATTAAAATGGAAATATGATTTTCTGCACAACGTGTAGGTTTCTAATAAAAACATTCTTTAAATCTTTAAATGTCATGTTGCGCATCATTTTCATGCGCATGTATATTGAATGTAAACTGTAATGTGCCACACTTTTAATATGTGCATGGGTGTGTTGATACGCTGGATGTGTCAGTTTTATAAGAAAGTGTTAACATTGTCGGTAGTGGGAATTAATTTAGTTCACCAAAACCTTTAATTGAAACATATTTTACTGCTTTTTAAAGAACAAATGGATTAGGCACAAGTTACACAACTTACTAGGCCTTCTCCAAACATGAATTACGCCAAAACGTAGAAAATTAAGTACTCAGATATCCCTCTTCATTGTGCTCAAAGAATAAGAAAATAAAAAGATACATTTTACATTTGTCATGATCATGATCATCATGACCATCATCCAGTATTATCAATAAACCTATTTGATTACAAAATAACTGTAGCAGAATATTTTCACACTTTCCTTTTGCTTTTCATAATTTTTGTACATTTACTTCTGCAGCAAAGAGGAAACAACCACCCAGATTTTATCTTATCGTATTTGTAGAAGTTATTAGCAATGACGTCGTCAAAACATTTTTATTCTAAGTCACTGGCCTAATTTACGTAACTGAGCAAACAATTGAAACAACTGAAATATTTATAGCCTACACCATTAAAATAATTGCCCAAATTAGGACACATATGACATGTATTAAAATCGAATATACCAGATTGTAAATTTATATATGTAATACAGAAAAAGAAAAAGAACACACACACACACACACAAACACACACACACACACACACACACACACACACACACACACACACATATATATATATATATATATATATATATATATATATATATATATATTTAATTGTGAAAGCAAACTATATTTAAAAAAAGAAAGAAGTATAAAATGTCATTGAACCAGAAACCTAACAACGGTTACACTTAATAATTGGGGCTTCTTTATTTCGTAATGCTTTTCCCCCAAAACAAATATTACTACGCTATAAAACTCAGTTCGTGGTCTGGCGTCAGTCGTGTTATTTCAACAAATGAGCTGTTCCGTAATAACTTAATGACACTCATAAATGTGTTATCTCTTCCAATTGGTCAGTTTTTGGCACGGCTTAAGTCAAAGAGAAATTTAATATTAACTATGTTTATTACGGTCAAATAGGCTGACACTGTTCCGTACGTTTGACGCTGTTATAATTTGACGTAACAATTGCGTAATGCAGGGCGCATAGTAAAGCTTTTCTACGTCGTTAGTTTATTTTGAAAACTGTGTGTCATGTTAATCCAGCTAGAATAAGCAAATGTTGTTGATGTATATTTTTAAAAGTGGCAAAATATAAATAATTTTAGTATGTATTAAATATGTGGCAATAATTTTTTTAATTAAATTACGCTTGGATTAGAATATGTTAAAAAGACCATCCCGTGTGTTCTGTCAGTTTAAAGGGATATTCCTCAGTTTACTGCATTGTAAGATGTTTCCGACTAATCAAATATTTCTACGATTAAACTTACATATTAAATATATGTTCTTGTTTAGAATATCAGTGTCTGTATATTTAATATGTTTCTGGTCGTCTTAATATTTGCAAGAAGCCCAAACTCGATTTTGTCTTCAAATAATTTCGTACGTATAAAAAAGAAAATATTTTAGGAAATAAAATGAAATTTACGCTAGTACAAATACTAGAACGATCAGAAACACGTTTAATATACATCCACTAATATGTTATGCAGGAAAACATATTTGATATGTAATTACAATCATTAAAAAGTCTCTGTTAGTCGATAACATCTTAAAACATTGCAGCAAACTCAGGAATGTCCCTTTAACATGTTTACGACTAACAGATCCTTTTTGGTGATTAATATTACATATTAAAGATATTTTCTTGTTTAGAACATCAGTATCCATATAAACAAGGTGTTTGTTGTCGTACTAATGTTTGTAGTTGACCAAACCGGATTTTGCCTTCCAATAATTGCGTACGTACGAAACATAATTATATATATCACGAAATAAGATGACAGTAGATCGCGATCGGAAACACGTTGGATATATTCTAATGAAGAAAATGTATCATATGTGTAACGTAAATCGTTAAAAAGGCTCAGTTAGTAGGACACATCGTATAATGATTGCTCTCTTAGGATAATCCCTTTAATATTCGCTTTATAATGTTTATTTTAATTGTTTTCACCACCTCCTCGCAAAAGAAAAAGAAAATAATTTGCGTATTGTATCGTTGTTTTACCATTTTGGGTTCTTCTGGTACTTGAGTTACTGGTGTGACTTGAATGAATGAATGAATGAATGAATGAATGTTTAACGACACCCCAGCGCGAAAAATACATCGGCTATTGGGTGGCAAACTATGGTAATGCAAACAAATATTGTGATGATCAACATCAATATAAAAATTCAAGATTTAAAAAAAACAGTGTAAAGAACTGTGCAAAAATACAAATATCACAGATAGATACTGACTTTTACTCAAAAGGTGCCCCAAAAGCTGTATTGGTCATTCTCAAAGAGAATGTTACACCCCTGCACCACGGTGAGGTTACAGCACACGCAGGAGGGGTGTCACTTGAAAGCATTCGAGTATATAGAAATCACATCCAAGAAAATCCAGTATTGTATTATAGTTTTACGGGGTTTACTTTGGTTCTGGGACCTAATTCACAAAGGGGACGGGGCGTAGCCCAGTGGTAAAGCGCTCGCTCGATGCGCGGTCTGGTATATCAAAGGCCGTGGTATGTACTACCCTGTCTGTGGGATGGTGCATATAAAAGATCCCTTGCTACTAATAAAAAAGAGTAGCCCATGAAGTGGCGACAGCGGGTTTCCTCTCTCAATATCTGTGTGGTCCTTGACCATATGTCTGACGCCATATAACCGTAAATAAAATGTGTTGAGTGCGTCGTTAAATAAAACATTCCTTTCTTTCTTTCCTAATTCACAAAGCTCTGTTAGGCTCTGCTAGACAACAAAGCGTCCTCTTTGCAAGTATTCTAGCATTGCACAGCGATATCGCAAAGTTGCGAGAGTTTAGTGAATTAGGCTCCAGGTCTTTGAATTAATGGTGTAACTTAAAACACATTCTCGAATTTGAAAACAAATAAAGCCCAAGCAAATTCAGTTATTTTAAAATTAAAACAAGATGGACACAGTCAACGTTTATATAGAGTTCACACACGCAGTTTACTGTAATCTAGATAATCACCATCTCAGCATACAGTTGTTGCGTAGTCAAGTCGCTTGACGCGTAGAAGAGGGTGGGGAGAAATTACGGCAACCTAACCTAGTAGAGGGCCCTGTTTTGTCTCGCCTAATGAAAGAAAGAAATAAATGTTTTATTTTACGAAGCACTCAACACATTTTATTTGCGGTTATATGGCGTCAGACATATGTTTAAGGACCACACAGATATTGAGAGAGGAAACCCGCTGTCGCCGCCACTTCATGGACTACTCTTTTCGATTAGCAGCAAGGGATATTTTATATGCACCACCCCACAGACAGGGTAGTACATACCACGGCCTTTGATATGCCAGTCGTGGTGTACTAGCTGTAACGAGAAATAGACCAATGGGCCCACCGACGGGGATCGATCCCAAGCCGACCGCGCATCAAGATAGCGCTTTACCACTGGGCTACGTCTCGCCCACCGCCTAATGAAAGGCAGTCGATAGGTGTATAAGTAAACGGGTTATTTGGATGCTCTTTTAACCCAGAATTCGGGCACTAATGTCTCAACCCACACTGTGAATATGCCATTCATTCACCCATTCGTATTTCCTATGTCATAATTGTGGACTTGTTGGCGGCAGCAGCAACATCTACATTCATTTCAACTTATTTTCGTGCTTATATCCAATTTAGGTTCAAGCACGCTGTCCTGGGCACATACTTCAGCTATCTGGGCTGTCTGTCCAGGATAGTGGGTTAGTGATTAGTTGTTAGTGGTTAGTGAGAGAGAAGAGGGTGTAGTGGTCTTACACCTTCCCACCTGAGTCGGCACAACTCGCTCTAGGTGGATGCCGTTACTGGGATAGGAACCCGGTACCCATCAGCCTTAAGTCCGATGGCTTAACCACTACACCACCGAGGCTGATTTGAACCAGTAATCATCAATTTATATTTCTTATGAAAAATCATATTCAGTCTGTGTGTGTGTGTGTGTGTGTGTATGTATGTGTGTGTGCGTGTGCGCGTGCAAACGTGTTCATAATTATACATGAATTAACATCAATTAGTTCTTATTTAGCCATTAGATTAGTATCATATATTCGTATGTGACTTATTGTTACATCTATTTGTTGTATGTTTTATCATTTATTTTTATCCAGTTCAGTCTGTGGACTGTTTACATGCAATATAGTTTTATCTTATCTTCATCGTATCACCATTATTCTAGAGCGACATAAAATTAACTAAACCAGCGAACGAAAACACACAAGACTGTTGACATTTTTCAATAAAAAAAAAATAATGCACCTGACATTTCGCTTAATCACACGACCTATACGTGTTATTTCCACGAAATGCGTAAATATGTCAGCCTGACATTTGAGGAATGGAACAGTTATCCGCTCGCTCGTACCTTTGGCATCGTTGGGCAATAATTTCTCCTGTAATTGGCGCAACATTCTCCTATTACGGTCCCGCCCTGCACCAGAGCGGTCAGTCACGCGAAAGCAGGGGGCCGCGGTCTAGCCTCGACCGTGACCACGGGCTGTGAGCGGTTCGTTGGCCTAATTAACGAGCCCCAAACCGATAACCTTCTCATTACGGTCGCCTCCGTAGCTCGGAATATTTTAATTGTCCAATTAGCGCAAGGTATCAGATGGAATGAGCATGCAGCTATTTAATTGCAGGTTGTTGTTGGTGTGTTGCAAAATCATGTAAACTACGGCAAATTATGATAGTTCACATGCTATTTATTCTGTAATAGTTTAATTTGTGTTGCAAAAACATGTAAACTACGGCAAATTATGATAGTTCAGATGCTATTCATTCTGTAATAGTTTAATTTGTGTTGCAAAAACATGTAAACTGCGGCAAATTATGATAGTCCAGATGCTATTTATACTTTAATAGTTTAATTTGTGTTGCAAAAACATGTAAACTACGGCAAATTATGATAGTTCAGATGCTATTTATTCTATAATAGTATAATTTGAGTTGAAAAACGTGTAAAATATGGGAAATTATGATAGTTCAGATGCTATTTATACTATAATAGTTAAATTTGTGTTGCAAAAACATGTAATATACGGGAAATGATAGTTCAGATATTTATACTATAATAGTTAAATAGTAAAATGCGCAAAAACTCGGTGTTGACAAGAAAACATAAACAAAAGGTTGCTCTGTATATCTGTAGATTTAACATAATTTTAATACAGATGGAGTTATCATACAGCTATTTAATTGCAGGTTGTTGGTGTGTTGCCAAACATGTGAAATACAGGAAGTTAAAATAGTTCCGATGATATTATATACTATAATTGTTAAATTGAAAAACTCTCTTACAAACTCAGTGTTGGTGAGAAAACATAAACAGAAGGTCGCTGCAAATATCTGTAGATTTGACATTATTTTAATACAGATGGAATGAGCATACAGCTATTTAATTGCATGGTTGTCGGTGTGTTGCACAAACATGTCAAATATTGGAAATTATGATACTTCAGATGATATTATATACTATAATTGTTAAATTGAAAAACTCTCTTAGAAACTCAGTGTTGGTGAGAAAACATAAACAAAAGCTCCCTGCCTATATTTGTATATTTGACATTATGTTTTACAAACAAAACTCGGATAGGGCCGAATTTACGAAGCCTGTTTTCTTTTTCTTTTTTTTTTTTTTCTTCTTCTTGTTTTTTTTTTTTTTTTTTATGTTGTTGTTTCAGACGCGGGTGTTCAAGCATTGTACAAACACGTAATTACACACGTGTAAGTCTAAAACAGGCTTTGTAAATTCGCCTCTAAGTTTAAATTTTAATTGTGTTATGACAAGAAAACATAAACGAAAGGTTCACAGTTCAGGAACATTTTTATAAACAATAAAGTTAAGAAAAGTAAGTATCTAAATACAAAACTTTACAAACCCCTAAAACCATTAATTTTACTAAGTCGTTTTTGTTTATTCCTTAAAATTACCGATATGGGGTCCACATGACTCGTAGAAATTGACTTAAAATGGAGAAAGATGAATTAACATTCGGTGCGTGTCACATGACCTCACACGTGCCAGATCAACAAGGCCAAAGAATTTAATTTTAATGATTTTTAGGACCTCTGTTGTTAGAATTTGTTTTCAATTATTATATTCGATCTGCAAAAGGTATGCTACATTTTTGTGCCTCTATTGTAGTGAATAGTATTCATAATCCATTCATAACAGTTGTAAATAATTTTGAGTATATAAATTTTGTTAATTTAGAATCAATTCATTAAAAAAAATTATATTTTACAAAATATGCGCAGGTATGGACATAATGCCTGTCAGTATTGACATCAAGTGTGAGCGATGTGTTGATAAAACGCGGACATTTTTCCTTTAAAACAATTGAATAAATTAAGTGTTCGGCAACTGTACCTAATTAAGAAACATATATTTTTTCATGTAGTTGTCTTAAAAATGGAAAATGATAAACTGCACATGCGCATTACGATACTTTTTGCAAACGCATGCGCCTGAACGCAGTTAGAAACGTCGCACTTTTTCCTGTTTACTGTAGGGTGTTTCACTTTTTTTTACTAGAATGGATTTGTTTTACATCCAAATTGTTGATTATTTTACGTTAAATGATTAAAATCTAATCTATTTAAGTAAACATTATTATGTATAGTATTGATGCAGTCATAACAAATTGGCAAAATAATTGCACGTGTATTAAAGTAAAACATTAAAAAAAAAAAAAAAAAAAAAATGTTTAAAAAACAAATTTGCACATGTAATTTTGACGGAGTCAATTAAATATGAGAGAAGTACAAATATGCGAGAAATTGATAAGATAAAATATTTAACCGTCCCGTGGATTTAAACATTCCACGCTGTACAGCGAGAACAAGCCGTGTCTTAGTGAAAGAGTACTTACTTACCTAAGGTGCTGGGGAGCGTAAGATCGATACTTGGTGGGTAGGTCCATAATTTTTTATGCAACCAGTTCTGCATGACTGGCACATTATATACCTATAAATATCAACGATTGTAAATATAAAACTAATAGGCGAATGGAAAAAGAAACACGTTTTGAAAAAGTTACAGTGTACGAAAGAAGTATGTTACTTATTTGATAGAGAGAGAGAGAGAGAGAGAGAGAGAGAGAGAGAGAGAGAGAGAGAGAGAGAGAGAGAGAGAGAGAGAGAGAGAGAGAGAGAGAGAGACAGAGACAGAGTGAGATAGAGAGAGAAAGAGACAACTAAACTCAATAATCAAGTTCAACTTGCTTAATAAATAAAACAAATGTTGGTTTATTAGTAGTTTTCTTTACGTACGCACGTGTTGCAAATATTCTGGTTATTTTTAGCTGAAAGGGAGACCACTCTCCCATTAATCCAGGCGAGTTTCCGTTTTCAGATGGACAGGACTATTTCGCTGACCTGGAGGGGAGAGAGTGTGTCAACTGTGGCGCTATTTCCACGCCTCTGTGGCGTAGAGACGGCACGGGACATTACCTCTGTAATGCCTGTGGACTCTACCATAAAATGAATGGAATCAACCGACCGCTCATCAAGCCGCAACGCCGCCTGGTGAGTATTTTTTTTTTTTTTATCAGATATGTCACATCATATAGGAACAGATAGGTTGTTTGTTGTGTAAGAAAAACACAAACAAGCAAAACCTCAAAACTTAAAAAAGAAAGAAAAAATAATAAAGAAAAAAGTAGAAAGTAAATGACTAATTCTGGATGGCTTCTCTTTGGTGATCAGTATACAGTGATAGCTGAATTTATTTACTGTGTAAGAAAAAAAAAAAAAAACCTAAAATAAAAATATGAAAGTAAATAGTTAATTGTGGACATCTTAGAACTCTTTTATGATCAGTATGCAATCAAGGAAGGAAGGAAGGACATGTTTTATTTAACGACGCACTCAACACATTTTATTAACGGTTATATGGCGTCGGACATATGGTTAAGGCCACACATATATTGAAAGAGAAAACCCGCTGTCGCCACTTCATGGGCTACTCCTTTCGATTGGCATCAAGGGATCTTTTATATGCACCACCCTACAGGCAGGATAGTAGGGCATACCACGGCCTTTGTTATACCAGTTGTGGAGCACTGGCTGGAGCGAGGAATAGCCCAATGTGTCCACCAAAGGGAATCGATCTTAGATCGATCGCGCATCAGGCGAGCGCTGTACCACTAAGCTACGCCCCGCAACCAGTATGCAATCAAGCGTGTCTCGCTTTATGTTGAAGGTTCATATGAAATATTTATAAAAATACCAAGACGCGGATTCCGGTGGTGACCGAAAGGACCCATCTTCTAATTTTTATTATTATATTGTCGGTGGGATGTGGATGAGGAGTCTTGCCAATGAACGCCACTGAACTACATCACGTTAATATATCACCCTCTATTACAAACCATAGATCCGCCGCTCATGTCTCTTGAATTCTTGTCTTGCACAAAGGTACGATTTTGATAATACGTCACTAGTGTCAGATTTAAGCGCGTTAGGCTCTAGTAGCGAAACTCAAATCCAAAGGAATAAAATACGTAGACCCAATATCAGTCATAACATCTAACGGATATCGGACTTTGATACGCGTCATGTGTTTTGAGATTTGATATGACAAATAATAGATTATTACGTGAGCCAGATCACTGATGGCAGCAAAGAACACTAGCAAAGGTAGTCAAACAATGCCGTTTCCTCGGGAGAAAAAGTAACATAAATTATCCAAATGGTCAAGTAATATAGATGATGCAAATTTACTGTAGATTCAACTTTTAAACATATCCTATACGCATAATATATCATCCAATATGATTCTGATTCTGTCTTCAATAACGTACTTAAGTCAATGTATGATACTTGAAACAAATACTTAAAGTATGTATGTAATTATCACACTTTGACTTCAGTACGTTTATGCACGACAAAAAAAGAAAGAAGTTTTGTTTTGTTTAACGACACCACTGGAGCACATTGATTTATTAATCATCGGCTATTGGATGTCAAACATATGATAATTTTGACACAGTCATAGAGAGGAAACCCGCTACATTGTTCCAGTATGCACCATCCCACAGACAGGATAGCACATACCACGGCCTTTGATATACCAGTCGTGGTGCACTGGCTGTGACGAGATTATGAATACGAAGTCTGGGTTAGAGTTATCTATATATTGTATCTTGTTTTATCCACATCAATCCCTTGTAAGGTTCCCAGTCTTGTTCTTGGAACTATTCCTAGCTGCATTTTGTATTGTCTCTTTGTAATTTAAACACATGTGCTATGTGTTAACATTTAAAAAGGGGGAAACAAGAAAAAGAAAGAGCACCCTTGGAATCTTGTAATTGACTCTGACAGACGTGGAATTGGCATTGTTTACCATCTCTTTAGACCGCTCGCGAGATCATTCAAATGATATCAGTCTACGTGATGACATGATGTATACACGTCAAAAACAGAAATGCGCTGTCAATTTTTTTTTCTCTCATAGCAACAAAATAGCTTTACTTTTAATCAAAATGGTATAAAATTCAGGAAGGACATTTGGTTTTTGCCTTTTGCTCTAAGAAAGGCTCTAGTTTGGATAAACAGTAAAAGGTTTTTGGATGCTAGGGGACTTTTATTTCTACGGAACTTTAAAAAAAATAAAACAGGGTCATTCAAGATGTGCGAATGTTATGCTTCGATCTGAAAAGAAATCACGAATTCAGGGACTAGCTATTTTATTTGTTTTTACATATCTGCAATTAGTTGTTATTGTAATTTTGAAGATGTTTCAAAATCTGATAAAAGTTTTAAACTCTCCGAAATTCGAGAGAGCTTTGCAATGAAATAACTATAATTGGTAACTAGCTCAAAACTAAATAAAATGAAATACAAAATAAATAAATAAATATATAAATAAAATAAATAAAAATAAATAAATAAATAATTATAATATCGGATAGAAACGTGCCATTAAATGCCGGTTATTCCAGCCTGGGCAGACTGGCAATAAAATAACTTCAACTAGAAATAAATTGTCTTACTAAAATTGAAATGCACGGTTTCTTTTTTGTTTGTCGAGTATACGTGGATATATTACACGATGGATCGTATTTCAAATCACGCATTCGTCTTGTAATGCTAGCAAGAACCTGAATGTTCTCAACTTAGTGCGAGTAAACTAAATAACAATGTTACGTTTTAAATGAAACTTATTATTGTAATATATTACTTTTTAATAGCACTGATATATTTTAAATAGAAGTTACAATCTTAATATAATATTATATTTAATATATATATTTCCGGGGGTTTTTTTCGACAGCTTTTGATCACATTAAAACACTTAAAGAATCGAAATTTGAGTAAAGTTTCTTTCTTATCCATGACACCAATAACACCAAGCCTAAAAACATAATTTCTATTAACGTATCGGATAATTGTCGTGTCCAGGGCCCCGTTCCACGAAGCAATCTTAGAGCTAAGATCACTTTAAGTGTATAACTACCTTAATGGTCTTAGCACTAAAACCGCTCTGTGGAACTGAACCCTGTAGATAATAATTTGACAATTTATAATTATCTTTTCATCAAATTCAAACCCTTAAGCAGGTACGGCGGAGCAGAGGAGGTGGGGGCTGGGGTTCTACCCCAATAATTCTGATTACAAAATATTATTGGTAGTAAGCCTTAAAGCAGAGGTGAAATTTTCTTGTAGAATGCAGAAAATTGCATTTCAGGACATCTAGTTTTCAAAACTTTACGGGGGAGCATACCCCCGAACTCTCTAATAACTTTGCTTTGCGCCCTCGATCTCAGTCAGTCCCCCCCCAATGTTTACTTGCTTCCACCGGTCTACTGTTTCTTACACCATAAAACCTGAAAATAATAATACAAAAATAAAATAAAATAAAATAAAATAAATAAATAAATTGTAAATAAAAAGAAGAAAGGAAGAAAAGAAAAGAAAAAGGTCTTTAACCAGTAATTCTGTACTGTATAATTTTCGGTCGTGTCTTGTAATATAGCATTATACTGATCACCAAAGAGAATAAAGCCAATATATCGCTATCAGATTCTAGTCTTTCACCGTAAGAATTTTGTGTTTACCCATCATTCACTGCTGCTCGCTGTCTTGTTGTGTGTGGTGCCACCTGTCATCAACACATGACGTCACATCCGGTCTCTACGCCACAGTGGAAATGGCGCCGCAGTTGACACACTTCTCCCCCACTGTCAGGTCAGCGACACCAACGACGTCATCAAGATCGACCTCAACACCAGGTGGCAGCACACACGTGGGTCAGAGGTCAATAGTGAAGTTCGAAATTCTTGTAGATTATATATGTTTGTGCTTTGTTCCTAAATGGTGGCATATCTGGTTTTTGTGTTACTGTAGGTGGCACCACACATAACATCCGGGTTATTTGTTGAATAATTTACTAAATGTACGAGTAGGTTTATTATTGTTTTTATAAAAATTATTATTAAATCATATATCATATCATATCATATCATATATCATATCATATCATATCATATCATATCATATCATATCATATCATATCATATCATATCATATCATATACCATACCACATCATATATCACATCACATCACATCATATACCATACCATACCATACCATACCATACCATACCATACCATATATCATATCATATAATTAAATCATATATCATGTCATGTCATGTCATGTCATGTCATATATCATATCATATCATATCATATCATGAATCAAATCATGAATCATATCATATATCATAGCATATCATATAGCATTGCATGTCATAGCACCTCATAACATACCACATATCATAGCATAGTATAACATAGTATACTGTCCTGTGTGGAGAAGTCAAACTCTACAACTACAATATCATGTCAAGAGTTACTTACCAAATTCTTGACATACAGTAGATGATTATTAAGAAGTAATGTTTTGTAATTTTTGAGTCTTGTTATTGGTTGCTGCACGGTGATGACCTGGTCGCCACAGCCATACCATCCAATAAAGCATACCGAACTTGACTGCTGTAAGTTAACCTGAAACTGACTGCTCTGAGACGCATACATGAACTGCACCCCCAAGTGCTGTAAATAAATTTTAATTGGAAAATACTTTTAAATGTAAACAAACCTGTTTTTTAGGATGTGCCAAAAAAAACACAAAAAACATCGTGTCCGTAATGCTAGGTTGTTACTACCAACTGCCAGCAGAACGTTGGCCAGTATTCTGCTGCCATGACTTCTACGACTGTCCACTTGCTAGTCTGAGCGCTGTTACAAATCGATTCGCATCGTATAACCCATTGTTAGTTGTTAATTTGAAATTACAACGCAACCGTTGAGTTGGCCAATTTTCTGATGGCAGTTGGTGGTCTGAACCTAGCATAACAATTGGGCGTCGTTTTGAGTTGTTTGAATCGGATACGACGGCCGTCGTAGAAGTCGTAAGAGCACTCAGACTCACAACTGGACAGTCGTAGAAGTCGTGAGAGCAGAAAGTTAGCTAACTATCTGCTGGCAGTTTGTAGTCGGAGCCAAGCATTAGATTTTATTTATCTTACAACTCGTTGTTTAAAAAACGTATCAACTCACTTTCGATCGCTAGATACGCTTTTTTAAACAACTCACTGTAAACTGTATTCAGCGGCTACTCCAGTAATATTCTGTGTGTGCTGAAAATCAACGAAATATTGTTATAATATCTGGTATCGAAAATATCAGGGCTTTCATAAGGATCGTTTGTAATGAAAGGCGCTTACATCTGTATGTAATATCGCTTTGTATTTATATTCGTCGTAATCTTTCGACTTCAGGCCACACAGTTTCGTTATATACTTGTGGATATTTCCAATACTTCGCTGATCCCATAAGTATCAGGATATACACAGTGTCACGACTTTAATAATATTTTGCCAACCTATGGGCTGAAGGGTTCAAGATAGCCGACATCAAAAGACATATATCACGGCGAAAATTCCCATAAAGGAGAGGCGCCACTTTAAACAGAGATAGGGTTGTGCGGAACAACCAGTCTATGGTTTGTTGTGGGAGTTGCGTGCCTTTGACACGGAACAGATGGCGCTCTAGTCGAGAGGTGGCCGTCGGAAGAGCATGCGGGCGCCATGTTTGTTTTTGTTTCAGTGGAAACAAATGTTGCGTTTGTTTTCGTAAAGTGTAGCCGAACTGACATACAGACGGGCTAAACATAGCGTAACAGTGGAACTGTTTTTTCTTATCTGTCACGAGCAACAGCCACAGTATTGTAAATTGTCCTCCACTACTAATTCGACGTCCAAATTTCGCTGGGGAAAGAGCGGAATGTTTTCGCACAAAAACACTTAGAAAAGGACAACTCGAGTTCTGCCAATTGTCATACATTCCCTTTCAATGTCCGGTTCGCACGAGAAAATTAAATACTGTAGTAGGCATGTATAGGAATAACAATTAAATGCTGAAGAAAAAAATGTTTTATTTAACGACGCACTCAACACTGTATTTGGCATAATTTGCGGTTATATGGCGTCAGACATATGGTTACGGACAACACAGATATGGAGAGAGGAACCCCACTGTCGCCACTTTATGGGCTACTCTTTTAGTTTTAAAATACAAATAATATCCTTCTTCTAGTTGAAGTTCAAATTGTTTAACGTGAACATTCAGTGCAAGCTGTTATAGCGCACGCCTGTCATGGGCGTTCGTTCTGACTACTTTTAGCTCTTCTGTCCAGGACAACATGTCGGTTTTGCTATATGGCCATTGAAGGAGCTATATCAAAGTTGCAGTTCCATATTTCGCTTTATTATATAACATTTAGTGAAATATCTTAAAATATCAGTGAAATAAAAGTGTTCTCAGTGACGATAACACATTTTAGAGTGGAAATCACTATTTCACTCTAAAATGTGTTATTGTCACTGTAGAAAGTGTTATCTTCACTGTAAGAAAGCCGGAACTATTTTGCTGCTGACATTTTAAAAATAAAGGTAAATTGCCAAATGTTATATAATAAATAGAAAAATTCATGTTTTTGTTTTGTCAAATATGATTTATACCTCATCTCGTGAACTTTGCAATCATATTACACTCGTCGCGCTACCTCGACTTGTGAGATATGATTGCAAATTTCACGAGATGAGATATAAATCATATTTGACAAAGAACATGAAATATCCTCTATATATTTGCATTTATTTCTGATACATATCTACTCAATTATAATCGATCCCACACAATCTTTGCATAATTAATTTGGAAATGACGTAATTGTAATGCGCTAGCATTGCGTATTAACAGAGTCGGGTACAGTACAACTAGCTTACTGTCTTATCAATTCGTATGAAATCGGAAAATTCACAAAATCTGTCAAACTTGACTGTCTGTCGATAGCTAAAAAAGGGTCGTCAGCATTATGAAATGCTAACCTCCACCGAATAAGCCATATTCGGTCGGCTATCCTCTAAAGATTCGCCAACAAAAACTCTTCTTTTTTTCATCAATTATATTAAATTATTTGGTTATGATTTGTCATGGGCATATAATTGAAGGTATACTGTTTATATTTCAAAAGCAAAATGAAATATATTTTTCGGAAATCTGCTGTTATTTAACTTTATGGTACATGTAGCATTACTAACCCTGGAGTTTAGGAATAATATAACTCCATTTTTAAAGGGACAGTCCCTAGTTTTTAAACACTAAGGCATATTTTTTACTATTAGAGCCGTTTATGATCACTGAAATCAAACATTACTTACATTTTATTGTTAAAGATCCATTTCAATAGAACCAAAGTGTTTCTGGTCATCCTGTTGTTTTTAATATCACAAAATGCATTTTTTCTTATTTATAAAAATGCACGTGCGTCTGAGAAGTAGCGGTTTATTGATTCGAGTTCTAAAGTTATTTTTTAAGGATATTTTCCGGTTTTAACGTCACAGACTCTTCTTTCACTCTGTTGTAACTTTAACCAAATGTGTTACAGGTTTGTAAATTAACTAAACTTAGTGTCCATTTTTACGAGTTGAAACTAGGGTCTGCGCCTTTAATGGATTGTACAGTTAGACGTTGATATGGCGAACAACGCATTTGAACGTGACCAAGGCTACACAAAGAATGCGAGAGAAATGAAAGAATGGTGTTCCCCATGAATTAAAAAACAATCCAAGAACTCTGCGGATTTAAATGCCTCGTGTACCATAAACAGATTCAATGTTAAAAGTAATATTAAAGGGCATGTTCTCATTTTGCTGCCACTAGAATAATTAAATGTTTCTAACAGATTCTTTCTAACAACTAAAATTGCACGCTGAATACATTTGTTATCAGTGTCTGTATATTCCATGTGTTTGTAGTCATCCTAATGTTGGTAAGTGGCCAAACGGATTTTTGTCTTCCAACAAATTTGCTCGTATAAAAAAATATACATTAGGAAAGGTAATTAAGTTTGACCGATAGTCCGTCCCATGGGGAACGCCTTTTTTTTTTTTTTTTTTTACTACAAGTTATTTATTTCTGAGCCGATTGTTTTCTAAATAGAACACACACATAGTATCATTTTGTTATTTTCAAAACACTTTTACTTTTCTTCTTAAGACAAACAAAACTGAAATTATTTTCAACCCCCCCCCCCCAAACATTTTTATTGGAGGATGTGACGGGCTGGGCTCTAGTACAGCCACTACAATGATCAGAGGGGTAGGGTAAGTAGCTGATTAACCACAAACGTTCTAACATGCCCATCCTGGGCATAACCTCTGACTTCGCTGGTGACTAGGGGCCCAGTGGTAAAGCACTCGCTCGATGCGCGGTCGGTCTGGGATCGATCCCCGTCGGTGGACCCATTAGGGCTATTTCTCGTTCCAGCCAGTGCACCACGACTTGCATAGCAAAAGCCATGGTATGTACTACCCTGCCTGTGGGATGGTGGATATGAAATATCCATTGCTGCTAATTGAAAAGAGTAGCTCATAAAGTGGCGACAGCGGGTTTCCTCTCTCTTTCTCTGTAGTCCTTAACCATAACCATAACCTGACGGAATATAACCGTAAATAAAATGTGTTGAGTGTGTCGTTAAATAAAACATTTCCTTCCTTCCTTCCTTCGTCAGTGACTAAGTCCGGAACAGAAGGGTGGATGATAAGAAACACATTTGATATACAGCCACTGTTATTCTAAACAAGAAACTATATATAATATTAGTCATGGTGTGTGCTGTCCAGTTTGTTGGAAAACGCATATAAAAGCCCCTTACTGCTAATGGAAAGCCTGTCTTGGACAGAACTGTCTGGCGAAGTCAGAGGTTGTGACCACCCCAGGCGTGCTTGAACATGTTTTTGATGGAAGAACGTCAACAGGTTCCTATACAATACCTAATGGAACATGTAGCGGGTTTCCTCTGAAGACTACGTGTCAGAATGATCATGTTTCACATCCATTGGTCTATGATTAAGAAATCAATTTGCTCTAGTGGTGTCGTTAAACATATGCAACATTTTAATATTTCATTAAAGGGTGTATACTACCAAATCAAATCCCATAGACGACAATAGTAACATATGTGGCTAAAACTCCTACCTGCAACGTATCAACCGACATAAACGCCACGGATATAAATACTACCACCCCTTACATTTAAAGTGAATCAGAAAAAAATGGGCGTCAAGCTGCTCGTTTCTGAGATAACGGGTAGCGTCTATGACTACCCTAGTTTCGCACAAAATTCGAGTACTTTTTTTTACAGGTACCCCATACATGTTTCAAGCACAAGGCTACTTGACACATTGGTACTAGATGAAATAAAATTGCACTTTTTTTTTTACCCAGATGAAACTATTATTTTTTACAACCAACACACTCACATTTATAACCAATCACAGGACTTGTGGTGTTCACTTCTCTATCAAAAGTTCGGTGCACCTCGAACTTTGACCCAGTCGGAAGTTATTTGGTTTAGTACTACCTAAAACGTCTGTCTTAGTCGGCGTCATTTCAACTTTTCTGAGCTATTTGAGCTACCTGTACATGACCTTGCTTTAATTGTTAGTGGTTAGTGAGAGATACGAGGGTGTAGTGGTCTTACACATAACCATTGAATCGTTAAAACTCGCTCTGGGTGGGAGCCGGTACCGGGCTGTGAACTCAGTACCTACCAGCCTTATGTCCGATGGCTTAACCACGAAACCACCGGGGCCGGTGCTAGTTGTTAGTGAGAGAAAAGAGGGTGTAGTGGTCTTACACCTACCCATTGAGTCGTTAAAAACTCGCTCACCAACGAGGCCGGTGTTAGTTGTTAGTGGTCAGTGAGAGAGAAGATGGTGTAGTGGTCTTACACCTACCCATTGAATCGTTAAAAACTCGCTCTGAGTGGTAGCCGGTACCAGGCTACGAACCCAGTACCTACCAGCCTTACGTCCAATGGCTTAACCACGACACCACCAAGCCAGGTGCTTTAGTATTAAACTTATCAGTTTTGTATGTACAGGTTTTATAAAGTGCTAACAGGTGCTGCTTGTGATCAGAGAATATTTTAATGTTAAAGTAGCGTGCTCAAGATATCCAAGACAGCCGGTGGAAAACAATATATGTCAATCAAAACTTCATTCGGTTGTAACCCCGCCCCTTACTCCACCCAATATTGATTTGCGGTTATCAGTGTTGGTTTTTACAAATACTACCCGAGGACTAAGCGATTTAAACTCACCGGCGTCGTGGTTAAGCCATCGGACATAAGGCTGGTAGGTACTGGGTTCGTAGCCCAGTACCGGCTCCTACCCAGAGCGAGTTTTAACGACTCATTGGGTAGGTGTAAGGCCACTACACCCTCGTCTCTCTCACTAACCACTAACAACTAACCCACTGCCCTGGACAGACAGCCCAGATAGCTGAGATGTGTGCCCAGGACAGCGTGCTTGAACCTTAATTGGATATAAGCACGGAAATAAGTTAAAATGAAATTATTTAAACTCTGTGATACGGATTATGTTTTGATCGTTTTCGTGAGATACCCTAAGAAGATATTTCTGAATTGGGTTGACATTTACAATGTGACCTTAAAAACTGTCAGAATTAAGGAATAATGTTCTTTGTTTCGCTCTTATGTATACATCCACCATTGATGTATTTATATATTATCTTGATTTGAAAAAGAAAAGTTTTGTTTACATAACTAGAGCAAATTGATTTATTAATTATCAAACATTTGATAGTTCTGACATATAGCTTTAGAGAAAACCCGCTACGTATTTCCATTAGCAGCAAGGGATCTTTTATATGCACTTTTCTACAGACATGATATCACATACCTCCGCTTTTGATATAACATGCTGTCGAGGGGCAATGGTTGAAAAAACAAAACAAACCCAAACATCAGCATCAACGTCATCATCACCCACCACTACCACCATCATACTCATCACCCACCACCACTACCACTACCACCACCACCACCACCACCACCATCATCATCATCATTTCCATCACCTACGTCATCATAATCACAACCACATCATCACCACTACCATCATCATCATAATTTCCATCACCTTCGTCATCATAACCATCACCACCACCAACAACAACCTATCATCACCACTACCACCATCATCACCATCACCACCATCATCATCACCACCACCACCATTATCACCACCACTATAATAATTATCATCATCATCACCATAATCATCAACATCATCATCACCATTACCACCACCACCACCATCATTATCAACATCAACATCATCTTAAGCAACATCTCAAGCATCGTCTTAATAATGACCGTCTGAATTATCATCATATGACCATAACCATCAGTCATCACTACGATGAGTTTGATTTTAGTTCTTCTGATAAGACAGACATATGGGTAGGGACGGCTCAAGTCTTTAAAGCCGCACACCCTAGTTCCATCCAGCGAAAATAAATTATAATTTGGTTAATCTACAAACCTGTAACACACTTAGATCACGTTTTTATCAAATGGAGTGAAAAAGCAGGTTTTATATCGATAAATACCATGGGAATCCCCATGTCCCAATTGCTTGAAATAATTTTGAAAGTTTGTATTCTGATGTCACCGGTAGATGTCGCTCGAAGCACAATAATGCCTACGTCACGACAAATTTCACAGACTTGGGGTGCGTTCGTTTCACCTCTCCTAGACATGTTCCAACTGTTCTGTCCTGGTTGTATCCCCTCTCCAGATATCGTAGGTTTTGTATTGAGATACTTACTTGTCTGAACTTTATTGTTACTGAAAATGTTCATGAACTGTGAAGAAAAATCTCACAAATGAACAACAACAAATCGGAGGTTGATTGCGCGAACCGTGCACGAGAAAACAAACCGAACCAAAACGATAACGGTCACGTGGTATACCAACGTCTGTGACATTGAAATGGAAATATCCCATCTAAAAATAGATTAGACCTTGTCTGCTCAACGGTTTTTTTCTCAAACGTGCGTCCGTTTTTCAGAAATATGAAAAATGCATTTTGTGGTATTACAAACACCAGGATTACCAGGATTACCAAAAAAACCCACTTCAGGTGAATGGAAATGTATATTCTAAATAATAAAAGGTAAGTAAAGTGCAATTTTATTTGTAAAAAAATAGGTTTAATAGCGAAAAACAACGCCGTGATGGTTAACAACTAGCCGTAACTAGGGTGTGTCCCTTTAATAGCAATGGACTTTGAAAACATGCTTCTATCGTGACGTGGGCTACACTAAACCGAGACACAATCGCAGTACACTGAATAACAAAAGGAACGCCACTATTTTGGTAGTTTTCTTTAATTTTATTTTAAAATTATATTCAGTTTGAATCCAAATTTATCAATGTCGTGACTTGTGTGAACATTTTGGGCCCATTTTTGACAGTCTGTTTACCGAATTAATTTATCATGACCAAATGTTTATTAAAGGCGCAGACCCTAGTTTTAAGCCGTAGAAAATGGACACTAAGTTTAGTTAATTTACAAACCTGTAACTCATTTAGATACAGTTACAATAGAGTGAAACATGAGTCTGTGACGTTAAAACCGGGAAATATCCTTAAAAATAGAACTAGAACTCTAATCAATAAACCGCTACTTCTCAGACGCACGTGCGTTTTTAAAAATAATAAGATGCCCAGAAACACTTCGGTTGTACGGAAATGGATAACCTAAAGAATACAATATATGTACTGTTTGATTTCAGTGATCATAAACGGCTCTAATAGTGAAAACAAAAATGCTATATTGTTTAAAAACTAGGGTCTGTCCCTTTAAACTATTCGCGTTTCTTTTGTGGACCAGTATATGATAATAACATGTGGTACGAAATGCGTTGACAAACTACACATTTTTTTTTTTTTTTTTTTTTTTTTTTTTTTTTTTTTTTTTTTTTAAACGCCACAAACATTTAACACAGAGACAAAGACATTTTTTGTATTTTTGGATATTACAAACATGGATGATGATGAGATGAATGGTGAAGCCGCAGTATTTCCATTTCTGTATGGGACAACTTGACAGGTCCATGCTCCACGCTTGCTGTCAGTTGAGCTATCTCGGTATCACCCGAGCCCGGGGTACACGGAACCTGCAGTGCATGCCGGGTAATCATCCCCCATTTGGGTGAAACTCGGTGTATGTGACCTTATACCTACCCATTGAGCCTAGCGGTGCACCCACTCTGGGTTGGAGCCGGTACTGGCATGAAAAATCCCCCATTGCCTTAGGTGGGATACGAACCCAGTACCTACCAGCCAGAAGTCCAATGGCATAACCACTACACCACCGAGGCCGGTAACTAAAAAAACGTTAGTTTACTATAGTAATTTCAGTTACCTTTTGTTTAATTTCGTAGATATCACCGTGTGTTTTGTTCATGAAGTGGTGGTGGAGGATGTAACCATGGCGTGTCTCCATAACATCACTTGGACTCAGTCTTGTACACAGAATTATTCACGTATTGAATTAGTCACGTAGGTCAGTGATGAAGTGGGTCTGTGACGAAGTGGGTTAGTCACATGGGTTAATAAAGAAAGAAAGAAATGTTTTATTTAACGACGCACTCAACACATTTTATTTACGGTTATATGACGTCAGACATATGGTTAAGGACCGTACAGATTTTGAGAGGAAACCCGCTGTCGCCACTACATTGGCTACTCTTTCCGATTAGCAACAAGGGATCTTTTATTTGCGCTTCCCACAGGCAGGATAGCACAAACCATGGCCTTTGTTGAACCAGTTATGGATCACTGGTCGGTGCAAGTGGTTTACACCTACCCATTGAACCTTGCGGAGCACTCTCTCAGGGTTTGGAACCGGTATCTGGCTTTAAAATCCCATGCCTCAACTGGGATGCCAACCTACCAGCCTGTAGACCGATGGCCTAACCACGACGCCACCGAGGCCGGTCATGGGTTAATAACGTCACAGGTCTGTCGGGACAATTGTCTACGGTGTATCAAGGGCCAATGTGGACGTGGGTTAGTGGCCTATAAAGTAAATCACCGGTCAGTGCCGAAGTCCTTTCCTGTCCTGGAGGGATGAGCCGGCCGAGGCCGGCACCTGCGCCCATGACAGGCGTGCGCTACAGTGGCTTGCTCTGAATGTGCACGTAAAGCCCTTTGACCGGACCAGTGCCGAAGTACCGCCTCGGTGGTTTCGTGGTTAAGCCATCGGACATAAGGCTGGTAGGTACTGGGTTCACAGCCCGGTACAGGATTCCACCCACAGCGCATTTTAAGGACTGTACACGCTCTTCTTTCTAACTAACTACTAACCTATTGTCCCAGATAGCTGAGGTGTGTGTGCCCATGACATCGTGCTTGAACAGGCTCCCACCTAGAGCGAGGGTTAACGGCTCAACGTGTAGGTGTAAGGCCACTACGCCAACTTCTCTCTCACTAACAAGTAACCCACTGCCTTTGGCAGACAGCCCAGATAGCTGAGGTGTGTGCCAGGACAGTGTGCGCAAACCTTATTTAGATATAAGCACGAACATAAGTTGAAGTAAATATTGGTGTCACTGTTCTGTAACGGCAGTGGTGTAGAAAATATATCACCAGTCATTGTCGAAGTGGGTTAGTCACGCAATGAACAGCGCACGTGTGTAAATCTCGTCTTTTTCAGTCTGCTTCGAGACGGGTTGGCCTGTCCTGTGCTAACTGCCACACAAGTACAACGACACTATGGAGGCGTAACAACGAGGGGGAACCAGTGTGTAACGCCTGTGGTCTTTATTATAAACTACATGGAGTAAGTGGACATTCTCTTTCACTTTCTTCTGTCTGTCTGTCTGTCTGTCTGTCTCTCTCTCTCTCTCTCTCTCTCTCTCTCTCTCTCTCTCTCTCTCTCTCTCTCTCTCTCTCTCTCTCTCTCTCTCTCTCTCTCTCTCTCTCTCTCTCTCTCTCTCTCTCTTTCTTTGTCTCTCTGTATTTCTCCACTATCTATGTTGTTGTCTGTATGTGTTTGTTTCAAATTATGGTTGAAGGTAATGTATGTTGTTACACCCATTTAAAACAAAATGCACCTTTTTTGTTAAACTACTAGAACTAAGACATGCAAAATAAGGTCTGACAAACATCCAAATAATTCTCTTAATGAATAAAAACAATATTATTGAAATATAAGCAGCATCATTGTTTGTCTCTTTTCGAAGTAATCGAGATTATTCAGGGGCGTAGCGTGGTCTGAACCTAGTGGGGGGGGGGGGGAGGTCGAATATGAATCTAGCGGAACTTTTTGTTTACATTTTTTACTGGACATCTATTTGAATGAGCTAATATTGCACTGTAAAAAATGCTTTAGCCTCAGCGGGGAGGTTCTTTCGTCCCCCCCCCCCCCAACCCCATCCTACATCCCTGATTATTTGAACCCAGTGCAGAAATGTCCTCTAGACCTGTTGTGATGACGTCATTATGTTTCAGGTGAACCGGCCTCTGGCGATGAAGAAGGACGGAATTCAGACGAGGAAGAGAAAACCGAAAAGTCTTTCCAAGAGCAAAACACTGGTTAAGAGTGAACCACAAGGTACTGGTCTATTCCACTATTATTGTTTTGTTAGGACGCTTGCTGTAGATCGTAAGATCGGTCCCCGTCGGTGGACTTGATGATTTCATAATTCTAACTAATGTCCCGCGACAACTGGTATATCAAAAGGTGTGGTAGGTGATTTTCTTTCTGTATGAAAATGTGTAACTATTAAAGATTTCTTTTTTTAATTAACAAGTCGAAACCAAGCCACACACTTGGTGCTTAAAGGGTTTCTGCCATTGTAAGATGTATCCGACATACAAAGCTTTTTCAATTACGAAAATTACATATTAAATAATTATATATTTAAATACATTTTCATGTAAATAATATGAATGTCTACTGACTGAGAGTGTTTCTAGTTGTTCTAGTTGTTTGTCGTAGCCTAAAGTAGGATTTTATCTTCCAATAAAGAATTATTATTTTTTATTTAACGACGCTCTCAAACACATTTTATTTACGGTTATATGGCGTCAGACATATGGTTAAGGACCACACAGATATTGGGAGAGGAAACCCGCTGTCGCTACTTCATGGGCTACTCTTTTCGATTGGCAGCAACGGATCTTTTATATGCACCATCTCACAGACCACGGCACATACCACGGCCTTTGATTTAACAGTCGTGGTGCACTGGCTGTAACGAGAAATAGCTCAATGGGCCCACTGACGGGGATCGATCCCAAACCGACCGCGCATCAAGCGAGCGCTTTACCACTGGGCTACGTCCCGCCCTTTTACCTTCCAATAATTTCGTAAGTAAGAACCCCCCTCCCCCCCCCCCCCCCCCCCCCCCCCCACACACACACAAGGAAGTAAAGTCGATTAACATACACTGATATTCTCAGGCGCATGTGCAGGAATTTTAGCGGGGGGAGAGGATGAGGGGCGGGGCTCTAAACTGTGACAATCTCGAATTTTATAAGGGGTCGAGACATTATTCCCCGAAAAATAAATTGGGAAAGAAAACGAAATGTGCTTGAAGAGGTGGGGATGGGGGTGGAGATGGGAGAGAGGTTCGAACTCCAAAACCCACCCGCTTGTTTTTGGTCGTAAAAAAAACCCACTCTACTTCTTAGAAACAGCTAACAGTGGTAGCAAACTCGGGACAGTGCCTTTAAAAAAAGCAACAACTGAGATGTTGTTGAAACAGTCTTCTTTCCCGAACACAGCTCTTTGTATATTCGTGAGAAACTTCACAAAGTATATTCCACTCGACAGATTCTCATGTTGAGATTCCACCGGGTCACACCAAGGGTCTAATTTCTCAAAAAAATTACCTGGGAATTGACCCCCGTGTGTGTGGCTCTCGTTCGTTTAATTCCAATTAATTCCCAGCAAAACGCTAAATTAGTCTTCTGAGCGCTCATCCTGCGTGAACTTCCGAGCCCCCGTCAGGCCTAGACTTGCCTCAGGGCAATAGAGAGTTTAGGATTTCCCTACGAGAGCTTCCGCGTAAGGCGCCTCATGCGTGTGACGTGTATCTAGGTCAGGGAAATCCCTTTGCACGGGAGTCTGGTTCACGTTTTTGAGGATGACTTTTTTTTCTCATACCCCGATAAACGTAAAAGAAATAACAGACAATCCTTAATTGAACATCAGTAATGTGAGATTGAATGTCAGTAATGTGAGATTGAATGTCAATAATGAGAGATTGGATGTCAGTAATGTGAGACTGAACGTCAGTAATGTTCAATCCACTAATGTGAGATTGAACGTCAGTAATGTGAGACTGAATGTCAGTGATGTGAGATTGAATGTCAGTAATATGAGATTGAATGTCAGTAATGTGAGGTTGAATGTCAATAATGTGAGATTGAATGTCAGTAATGTGAGATTGAATGTCAGAGATACGAGATTGAATATCAGTAATAAGAGATTGAATGTCAGTAATGTATTTTAAAAAAGTGACGGGAGGGAGGAGTGTTCGACCCCCGAAACCAACCCCCTGGACACGCACCTGGTGGTTACGTTAAACACAACAAACCTTTTTGAAAACGATTTTTATGATCCCTTGTTTGTTTATCTAATTTTTTTTGACCGCCCGATATAATCTAGCGACCAGATTTAATGAGTATAATTTTCTTTATTAATTATATTAATTAGAGATGCGCATCAAAATTTTAAAGGCCCACTATTTAATTTTTGTCCCAGAGCAAGTCACTGGCTATGCAGAGACAGGACCCGTGACGGACATGCTCGAAACTCTAGTGGTATATGAGCATGTACAAATTATTCGCACTCGCAACCTTATTTGTTTCATCAATATATATATATATATATATATATATATATATATATATATACACATATATACTCGATTAATTTTAACGTGGACAATCTAACTGCTAGTAAAACTGCATGTTGCCGTAACATTATCTCTCAATGGACGGTTTGTTGTGCTCTAGTGGTGTTGTTAAACAAAACAAACTTCTTTTTTAACTTATTATGAAGTTATATGATCAACAGTTTTTTCCCTCAGTATATATTCTCGATTAGTTTGTAACGTGAGCAGTCTAGATGCTAGTAAAACTCCATGTTGACGTAACATTATCTCTCAATGGACGGTTTGCTGTTATATTTTTTTATCAGTATATAAGAAGGAAATAAATGGGGTTTTTTAACGACGCACTCAACGCATTTTATTTACGGTTATATTGCGTCAGACATATGGTTAAGGACCACACAGATATTGAGAGAGGAAACCTGCCGTCGCCACTTCATGGGCTATTCTTTTCGGACTGGCAGCAAGGGATCTTTTATATGCACCATCCCACAGTCAGGATAGTACATACCACTGCCTTTGCCACACCATTTGTGGCTGGCTGGCTGGCTGGAACGAGAAATAGCCCAATGGGTCCACCGAAGGGGATCGATCCTAGACCGACCGTGCATCAAGCGAACGCTTTACCACTGGGCTACGTCTCGCCCCACGGTTATATGGCGTCAGACATATGGTTAAGGACCACAGATATTGAGAGAGGAAACCTGCTGTCGCCAGTTCATGGTCTATTCTTTTCGGACTGGCAGCAAGGGATCTTTTATATGCACCATCCCACAGTCAGGATAGTACATACCACTGCCTTTGCCACACCATTTGTGGCTGGCTGGCTGGCTGGAACGAGAAATAGCCCAATGGGTCCACTGACGGGGATCGATCCTAGACCACTGGGCTACGTCCCACCCCTTCTGACTATATATTCTGAATTAGTTTTAACGTGGGCAGTCTAGTTGCTAGTAAAACTGCATGTTGCCGTAACATTATCTCTCAATGCACGGTGTTTATTCCTCTCGCCATAATAAAGTCAATTGACGGTGCCGAAGAAGGCGCATCTTGTATGTATTTTGGCGAGGTCACGTGGGGTGCGCGTGGGGTGCGCGAGGGGTGCGCGAGAGCACGAGCAACGGGCCGTCTTGGCGTCTGTGTCGAGGTCACTGGGTGTTCGCTTGTTCGCTCGTGTCAGTTGAGTCTCATTAGCCCAGTAGGAGAAGGGCTGGGGGTAGGGGGTCAGGGTTGAACGTTTCTAGGAATGTCTGAGGTACATTTTTTTAATTTAATATTTTTTTTATTAAGTATGAGGAATATATTTTTTGACACAGACTACATTTGTTTACAGGGTTTAAAAGTTGATGTTGTGTCAGATCTGCGTTTGGTTTAGTCGTCTGGGGGCAGACAAAAGACCGGCTTATGCGGGAAGTCGTGCGAAACTGGCTTCCACAAACAAATCTGTTTTAACGTGTCCCTTCCAGTTTTATGGCATCTTTCGTCACCGCGGGCCCGGGGATCTGGTGGGAAAAATATTATGTGGTAATTTAAATAAACATTTATGGTGTCCTCGTATGAAGTATGAGTTTAATTAGTGTTAATAGGTGGTAAAAGGGTGTGAGAACAGGGATGACATCCATGGGCGTAGGCTGGGAGGGGGGGGGGGGAGGGTTCGGGGGTTCGGATGACCCCCCTACCCCGCTGAAGCAAATGGTCCGCTTTCAGAACTAAAACATACAGGTTTATACATATGGAGTTTCTGGTGGTGCAAAAACAAAATAGAAAAAGGGGCCACTTGGTTCATATTCGACCCCCCCCCCCCCAGGTGCAGATGACGCTACGCCCCTGGCATCATATAATCGATTTATATGATCGGAATTCAAGAATATACGTTGGCATTAATACTACTAGTATATTAAAGTTATTTTTTTCTAACGACATCACTAGAGCAAATTGATTAATCATCGTCTATCAGATGTCAAACATCTGATAATTCTGATACCACAGGTATTTTTTCCCCAATAGCATCAAGGTGTATTTTATTTACGCTTTACACAGAAAGGACAGCACATGCCACGTTTTTTGATATAGCACTTGGGGGACACAGGATGGGATTGGAAAAATCCAATGGGTCCGTCGGGTTTCGACCCTATGACCCAAGCACCTCATGCGAGCGCTCTATCGACGGCGACAAATCCCGCTCCTTAATACTGTATTTAAGGCACTGATCCTTGTTATTGACCTGGGCCCCGTTCCACAAAGCGATCTTAGCCCTGAGATCGCCCTAAGTGCATAGCTACCTTATGGACAAAGGTGATCTTAGTGCTAAGATCGCTTCGTGGAACGAGGCCCAGTGTAGCATATTTTCGGCTATCACAAATTTAAAAAAAAATAAAAAATGCTTTACAGTCAGTAACTTGAATCAGTTTTTTTTATGTGTCTAAAAATGTTGCATTATGCAACTTTGTCAAATCTACTGTCTTGTAACCCCGATACTGCTATATGATCTGGGACAATAAATATTTATAAAAAAAAATCCACTGTCTTTCTGTCGTCTATTCCGTGTACTTATACATCGTTTAAATTCAGAACTAAAGTCCTTAATAACCTTTTGAGACTTTGCCTGTATTCATGTGACGTCATTAAAGATTTGAGCCTAGACTTAAATGTTTTATAATCACGTGCCCAGGGCTTATGTTTACATGTCGTTTAGAGTCTAGATTTAAATATCTAATGACGTTATGCACATACTAATTGCATGGCGTTGCAATAACGCTAAGACTCTAAGTTAGAGTCTTGAGTCTTGACTCTAAACGTTCTATAAGCATAAGGGACCGTGCTTATAAATGTTTTAGAGTCTAGACACAATCTCTAATGACATCATACGCACACAAATGGTGTGTCGTTGCCATGACGTTAGCATCTCAGACTCTGTTAGTCTTGAGTTCTAGAATCTAAAAGTTTTATAAGCCTTATCTCGTTTGTAATTGGTCCTAATATATTATATGCAAAACAGAGATGGTACGTACTTCAAAAAGTTTAGGTAATTCATTTTAACGATATATCTTCTATTTCAGATATGAAGCCCGTACAGTCTCCGTCGATGACGTCGCTTCAGAACACGACCAATGGCCATTCGTCATCTCCCATCCAATCAATTGCCAACCTCAGCTTGCCTAACGGGACTCTGACGTCACTCAGTCCCGGCAGTGTCTCGGAATCCAGCACCACGATGAGCTCCCCCATCAATATGACGTCACCAAGTCACATGTTCGCAACTCCGTCTCCACCAAAGGCAGTTCCCGTGCACATGGACTCGGATTCTCACTCGCACAACGGGTTACACATGCAGGACACGTCATCGCTTAACGCTGTGTCTGTGGGGGCTAATTGATGACGTCATAATCATATCACCAAGCGTTGTGACGTTTTGACATTGTGGGTGGCATAGAAACATTTGTAACTAAGACTACAAATTACTCTCCTCAAGGGTTGCTGGTGCATCCAATGGAAAAGTTTCTAATGCCACAATGAAATGGTTAATCATCCGCAGAATACGTAATGACGTTTAGTTACTCATATAGAAAAAAATATTGTTGGTGACATAAACATCGGGATACATAACGACACTGTGAACTGTTTTTCATACATCACGTCATATAAAGTAAATATATGATTTCATCAGAAGTAAATTACGTAAGGACTCTGACAGGATTTGATGGTTCGTGGCATTATCATCAGAAAGATACAGCATACAGTGTGAATTGATTCCTCATACAATAAATATATTGTTAAAAAACACCATCAACAAGATATGTAATAGCATTTTGTGTACAAAGCCAAAGAAACTAGCACAAATACAAGACATTTGTTGTGACGTCATGAAGAAGAACGAAGATTAGAGGGTGTTACGAAGTTGACACCGACTACCTCATTTAATACAGTGAAAGACAATCATTTAATCACATGTAAATCTTCAAACTGTGGAATGAGACCACTGGTGTATTTATAATAACCGACTTAATATGCCGTCCTTTTTACACTGTGGTTGACACAAATATGTACTTTGCTAGACATCAGTAGATACGTGTCTAGCTATTAGTGGGGGCAGCTAACGGTGACACTGAGAATGGCGGTGGCCTTTATGGTTGTCATAGCAGCATTTGTAAATAATCATACACATTGATGAATTTACCAATCATAAGCCTTCTTCAATAAATGTTTTTTTTTTCTCAGAAGCGGATAAAAATGTGGTATGTGAAGAGGTGGGGTGGTGTTGGGTTGGGTTTTTTTTTTAAATTGCCTTTTTATTTATTTTTATCATTCGATTTTGATGAGAGCTGCTTCATTTTGACATTTGATCATCTTTCAGCCTAACCCAAATCCTAAATTGCCTGCTGTTTATCTGCTTGTAGCTCTTATACAGTTGCCACAACCCCATCCCAAGAAAAACCGTTAGCTCTGGCCCTGTTTCTGCCGTACTGACCTAATCAAATTAATGTTTTAAATGTTTGTTTATTTTCTTTTCGTATACGGTTTTAAGAGTCTTATTTAAATGGTTGACATTTTATTTGTGATTTATAACACTTAGAAACTGTTTTTCTGAAATATATTATGCTGAATTTACGAAGCCTGTTTTTACTTAAACGCGAGTGTTTTAAGCCTTGTAAATGTAATGTCGTTACACGCGTCTAAGACACAAACCGGCTTTGTAAATTCGGCCTGTTGTGTAGATATGTAAAATATCCCAGGTCAACAATCTAGTGTCCCCTTGCAGGGCTGTATCTAGCAGGGAGGAATGGGCGGGGGGGGGGGGGGGAGCAGTAACTGTTGTCCCCCACCTCGGAAAAATAACAGACTCTATATTACTGTGGGTGTGGGTAAGTTTTGCCATGCTTCCATCAGAGAACTGTTAAGGCACGCCTGTCGTGGGCACAACCTCTGACTTCGCCAGAGAGTTCTGTTCATGACAGGAACCTATATTACTGTGCCCTGTTTCGTTTTCTTTTTGACCTCCCCAAGTTATTTTAAGCTAGATACAGATCTGGAATATTGGAAGAAAGAACGAAAGAAATGTTTTATTTAACGACGCACTCAACACATTTTATTTACGGTTATATGGCGTCAGACATATGGTTAAGGACCACACAGATTTTGAGAGGAAACCCGCTGTCGCCACTTCATGGGCTACTCTTTCCGATTAGCAGCAAGGGATCTTTTATTTGCGCTTCCCACAGGCAGGGTAGCACAAACCATGGCCTTTGTCGAACGAATTATGGATCACTGGTCGGTGCAAGTGGGTTACACCTACCCAATGAACCTTGCGGAGCACTCACTCAGGGTTTGGAGACGGTATCTGGATTAAAAATCCCATGTCTCGACTGGGCTCCGAACCCAGTACCTAGCAGCCTGTAGACCGATGGCCTAAGGAATGTTGGAAGATAAAAATTAGGTCTTCAAGATCGAAATGATTACTTCGTATAGATATTTACGAAACAAAGGATTGATAGGAATATTTTTTTATGTGTTCTTTTGGAAACAAATAGTGCCTTTTGAATGTTCTTAATTACTAAAATGTTAATAGAAGATTATTATATTGTGATAGTTATTCAGTTCCCAGATTATGTTGAAACACAATAATATGTTTGCATAATTAGAATTGGTGAATCATGTGGTAGTGTTTGAAGATGAATCACTAACAGTAGAGGATATTGTGTTTTATATTAGTTGTAAGCAAAAACATTTATATAACTACCTCGAATTTACATGTAGTACAAAATGATTAGTTGTATTTGTAGAAGATATGTTTTAGCATAAGCTTTAGTTGATAACACCCCTTTTGAAAATATAAGAAGAAGAAGAAGAACATCAACTTTAATATTAAGACTAATATTATATATATATCTACATTGTATATATATATATATATATATATATATATATATATATATATATATATATATATATATATATATTTATACACACACACACACACACACACACACACACACACACACACACACATATATATATATATATATATATATAAATAATTGCTGGTAACGTTACAACCAGAAACAAAACAGCATGGGTGAATCTTGACATTATTTAAAGGGGAGAAAGTTTAGTGCTGAATGATACACAACTAATGAAATTGATATTCCAAGAACATTATAAGAACACTCTCATATCGGAAAATATTAATGTATGGTGAAAAAAGGAAAAGCATACGAACATGTCCGAGCATTTCCGAATGATCACTTAGCGAGCTTACGAACATATCCGAAGATTTCCTTTTTTTGTACGATCACTTTTAACAATTGTGTGAGCCTATGAACATATCCTAGGATTTTAGAGATGATGCCGTTGGGTAACGTCATCTTACCCAAAAATGCCCTATGGTTTTTAACGATCAGATTCGAGGATAATGACAGTTTACGAGCATATTCGGTAATTGTCGACTGAAGTCGTCTGTGGTAAATGTTACCTTACGAATCTACCGACAGTTGCCGAATAGATCTAATATATACTAAAGATTCTTACCGAAAACCACAGGCCAATATTTTTTTTTATAGTTATAGAATAATCCGTAGCCTATTACAAACACGATAAAATATTTGTATTACAACTGAAATTAATTTTTGTTTATTTGTTTGTTTAGCTTTAATTGATGTCGGAGGTACAAATATGCATTTAATGATAACTGGTTATTCTATAACAGAAACAACGAATGGAGTTATATTTTTCTTAAACGTTTAAACGCTTAATTTGTTGCCTTTAATATTTTATTTGTTTTAGAAAGTGCACTATTATAGTACTTATTTCATATACATCTTCTGTTATTTTGTCTCACAAAAAATTCCCGCCTATAGAACAATTTGTAGAATCATTTTTGGCTGATGTGGTGTTTTTTTTACTACATTCAAGTGCGTTATTCTGGTAACGTAACATGCATTACTGTTTTCTTGTTACTGTAACATACGTCGTTATTATGTTAATGTTACACAATGATTTAAATTTCAAGAAATACGTGTTTTATTATAAATCTATAATTGAGAAGCTTCCATTTAATTTACACACACAGAAGTGAATTGTACTGTTTATATTTGAATGTATTGTGCCTTTAAACGTTTCGTGCCAAACCCACTGAACTACGTGCCAACCGAAAAAGTCATTGTTAGTGCTTTTTATACAGAATTTGTGAATGTATTTCAAATATGCAAAATTGCCTGTGCACTATATGGGTATATCTTGTTAAAGGTTTACAAACTGATTTTTACAGTTGATAAATTTTGATACAATGTGCCATCTATATTTTATTTAACATAATCTTTACTGGTGCTAGGTATTAAAATGACGTCATAGATGACGTACTTTGATTTGTCAACGGTAAGATGAGGCGTGACTTATATATAGGAGACGTGTCAACACCTCAGTTGTTAAATTCTGAGCCTGCCATTGGATATTTTTGTGTGTGATTGACACATAACAGTGTTTTAGACAAAACAAGTTTCTCGGTTGTTTATTGATATCTTTCCACTTATAGTGGTATCAGCACACCTTCCATGGACATTATAAAGCGAAGAGAGGAAAAACGTTATTTATGTACTAGTATTTTTTCGTGTATTACATCTCTTCCAGCAAGGGCACGACGCCTCGTGTATTCTATGCAGTATTATCATGTGACGTATCACGTGTTATATCACGTGAATTGATTTTCTTGCCAAATTCTACAGACACACGATCATGTATATTTTTGCGATCGTTATAATGTATTTATTGAAATATTTAGAATAGTCAAATATGCATATATCATGTTGCCTCATTTGTCTGTTTGCAACATTCAATAAACATATCGAATTTTAAAGATTTTGGTGTTTATTTATTAACTTTTTAAATTTATAGTTCAGCTTCAATTGTGTTGTTTCTGCGCTATCCCGATGCATGGTTGGTCTAGGATCGACCCCCGTCAGTGGGCCCATTGGGTTATTTGTTGTTCCAGTCAGTGCAACATGCGTGGTATATCAAAGGCCGTGGTATGTGCGATCCTGTCGTGTGGAATGTGCATATAAAAGATACTTTACTACTAATGGAAAAATGTAGCGGGTTTCCTCCAGTAGCCAATGATTGATAAATCAATGTGCTCTAGTGGTATCGTTAAACAAAACATTAACTTTTTGTGCTGTTTCAGAATGTACTATTTGTGATTTGGGCATGTCTGTTAGTGTGTAAAGATCCCTCACACCAAATTTGCTTTTTTTTAGTTTTTTTTCCAAAATCGCCCCAATAAACAAATAATAAAGAACGAATAAAAAAAAGAAGACCCCCACCCCTACAAAACCACTCAGAAAAACAAAAACAATCATTAAACAAACAAGCAAACAAACAAACAAACAAGTAAGCAAACGAGAAAACCAATACAAAAACAACAGCAACAAACATCAACCGCAACACGCAACGGCAGTAAACACATTCTTCCCTGCCATATGATATGCTTGTTTGTCCCCCGTGTAGGAGGACTGCCACTCCCACGATTAGCTCAGTAAAGCCAAACCTGCGCAGGATAGAGCTCGTTGGAATATATACCGCTGTGATGACATCCACTCATGAATCACTGTAAAACTGATCATATTAGGTGTGCGCGACAGGTGGCCCTGTCATGAGCACAACCCATAACTATCAAGTCCATAGTTGACAGAGGCGGATCTAGGGGGGTGCAGGGACCCGGTTCCCCCCTCACACCTAAATTTTGCGACAGTTATAATTTTATTATATGTTAATTTTCTTTTCTTTTATATAAACCTCCTCCAAAGTTCCCTTGGCATTCCGCCTCATGTCATTGCCCCCCCCCCCCCCCCCCCCCCCACAATGGATTTTCTGGATCCGCCATTTGTTGATATGTACAAGACTTTCACTAGAAAGATGAAAAGGCGTGTACATGGTCAAAATAGTGTACAGCATTCTATATCTTTTGAACTTTTAACATTTTAGCTTTTAACTGTTTTGCTCTAATTTTTACTCAATTTGTAGCTGACTGCATTTCGGACAATTATAGTGATCCAGTATGATTGAATATACACCATGACATTTTTATCGAAATAAAGTGACACCTAGAAAAAAAGAAAAATCACTATTTTGTAATTTAAGTGATGTAAGTATTGGTTATACAGCGTAGTCCAGGGGTGTGCGATTTAAATTATTGATGGATATATAAAATAACAAACTGACTCACAAAATAATAGTGTGGATTATGTCTTGAAATTTGCAGTACAACTATTTTGGTGTAATTATATTTAAAATACATTACTGTTTAATTTGCAATTCGGCTGTTTTGATGTAAACACTTATTTTGTTTTTTTAGTGGTTCATGTAGGAAGTTTAGCTACAGATTTTATATATAAAAAAAATTAGTTAGCTATGAGAAAAATGCATATTGAGTAATATCGCTGGAGTTCAGTGTGGGTCATAACCGTATATAAAATAAATCATAATGCTGAATTATAGTTTTTAATAAAAATATCATATATGAATAATAATAACAGATGTAATATACTTTGTCTCAGTGAATTTAACAAAGTTTGTTTTCTTCGAGATTTTGTTACAAAAGTAATGAAATTAGCCTTTTTCACTCAGAATAATACATACATAGAGGATATTTCATGTTTTTTGGTCAAATATGATTTATATCTCTTCGAGTGAAGTTTGCAATAAGTTGAAATTTGTGATATGATTGCAAACTTCACCACAAAAAACATTATATTTGACAAAAACATGAAATTTTATATTTATTATACAACTTTTTGGCAATTTACCTTTATTTTCAAAATACCAGCAGCAAAATAGTTCTGGCTTTCTTACAGTGAAGATAACACTTTCTGCAGTGAGGATAACACATTTTAGAATGAAATAGTGACATTTTCACCGTAAAATGTGTTATCGTCACTGAGTGACTGATAGCACTTTTATTTCACTGATACTTTAAGATATTTCACTAAATGTTATATAATAAATTAAAGATATATAATATATCCACAGTGTCTTAAAGTTTAAATTTTAAACACTGCGACATAATTTCGCTATAAAAGACGTTTTTAATAATTTGAATTAGAAATACTTACATTTTATTACTTAAAATATAATTTTTTGTACACTTGAAATGTTTCTGGACATTCAGGGTTTTGTAATATACCAAAATGAATTTTGTTTTTATAATTCTAAAAACGCACGTTCGTCTGAGAAGTAATGGTTATCGAGAGAAGCTCTAGTCCATTTTTGGATGGTATTTCCCGGTTAAAACGCCACAGAATTTAGTTTCTCTCTATTTTAAACTTATCCAACTGTGTAGCAAGTTTGTAGACCAACTAAACTTAGTGTCCATTTCCACTTGCTGAAACTAGGGTTGCTGAAACTAGGGTTGCTGAAACTAGGGTTGCTGAAACTAGGGTTGCTGAAACTAGGGTTGCTGAAACTAGGGTTGCTGAAACTAGGGTTGCTGAAACTAGGGTTGCTGAAACTAGGGTTGCTGAAACTAGCCTTTAAAGCCTTGGTACCTGATTGATCTTTATGGCTGATGTGATGATGATTATTATCAGTTATTATGCGTTTTATACTTATATTTTATTTAGTAAGTTTTATTTTGCAATGCAACAAAATTCGGTTATTGTCAAAAGTTCTCTAAAATGTTATAACTTATCCAATTAGTAAAAACAAACACACATATACACACACAGAATAATTTGTAACATGACACTAACATTATGAAGAATCTCCACCAATCTTATAATAATTATATCTTTGAAGGAACATTCCTGAGTTTGCTGCAATTTGTAAGATGTTATCGACTAGCAGAGACTTTTTAACGATTGTAATTACATATCAAATATATTTTTCTGCATAAAATATTAGTAGCTGTATATTAAACGTGTTTCTGTTCGTTCTAATATTTGTACTTTGTTAAATTTCATTTTATTTCCTAAAATATTATTTTTTTCGTACGTACGAAATTATTTGAAGACAAAATCCAGTTTGGACTTCTTACAAATATTAATACGCCCAGAAACACAAAGGCTAATTTCATTACTTTTGCAACAAAATCAAGAAAAAAAACTTCTTTTACTAACTTGTCTAGTAATACATGTATGTACATACTGATAACATCAATGCTCTGAGTACCCTAATTGTAAAGCCCGAATGCTACCTATTCCACTAATTATGTATTTCATTTTTAATATGTTAATATATAATATAGATAGATAAATAGACAGACAGACAGACAGATACATAGACAGACAGACAGACAAATATACATGTAGATAGACGTGTGCGGAACTACATGTAGGGTGGGCATAGACGCTACCCGTTATCTCTGAAATAAGCAACTTAACCCCCAAATTTTTTCTGATTTACTTTAAGGGTGAGGGGTGGTAGTATTTATATCCATGAGGTCCATGTTAAGTGATACGCTGCAGGTAGGAGTTTTAGCCACATATGTTACTATTGTCGTCTATGGGATTTGATTTGGTGGTATACACCCTGTAGGGCATTTTATGCATGAACCTAGTTAAATACTACCATCCCTCACCTTTAAAGTAAATCAGCAAACAAATGGGGGTTAAGCTGCTTATTTCAGTTGTCCATGGTGTATATGTTAAGTGATACGCTACGGGTAGGAGTTTTAGCCACATATGTTACTATTGTCGTCTATGGGATTTGATTTGGTGGTATACACCCTGTAGGGCATTTTATGCATGAACCTAGTTAATACTACTATCCCTCACCTTTAAAGTAAATCACCAAAAATTGGGGGTTAAGCTGCTTATTTCAGTTGTCCATGGTGTATATATTAACTGATACGCTACGGGTAGGAGTTTTAGCCACATATGTTACTATTGTCGTCTATGGGATTTGATTTGGTGGTATACACCCTGTAGGGCATTTTATGCATGAACCTAGTTAAATACTACCATCCCTCACCTTTAAAGTAAATCAGCAAACAAATGGGGGTTAAGCTGCTTATTTCAGTTGTCCATGGTGTATATGTTAAGTGATACGCTACGGGTAGGAGTTTTAGCCACATATGTTACTATTGTCGTCTATGGGATTTGATTTGGTGGTATACACCCTGTAGGGCATTTTATGCATGAACCTAGTTAATACTACCATCCCTCACCTTTAAAGTAAATCACCAAAAATTGGGGGTTAAGCTGCTTATTTCAGTTGTCCATGGTGTATATATTAACTGATACGCTACGGGTAGGAGTTTTAGCCACATATGTTACTATTGTCGTCTATGGGATTTGATTTGGTGGCATACACCCTGTAGGGCATTTTATGCATGAACCTAGTTAAATACTACCATCCCTCACCTTTAAAGTAAATCAGCAAAAAAATGTGGGTTAAGCTGCTTATTTCAGTTGTCCATGGTGTATATGTTAAGTGATACGCTACGGGTAGGAGTTTTAGCCACATATGTTACTATTGTCGTCTATGGGATTTGATTTGGTGGTATACACCCTGTAGGGCGTTTTATGCATGAACCTAGTTAAATAGTACCATCCCTCTCCTTTAAAGTAAATCACCAAAAATTGGGGGTTAAGCTGCTTATTTCAGTTGTCCATGGTGTATATATTAGCTGATACGCTACGGGTAGGAGTTTTAGCCACGTATGTTACTGTTGTCGTCTATGGGATTTGATTTGGTGGTATGCACCTTTTAGGGCATTTTATGCATGAACCTAGTTAAATACTACCATCCCTCACCTTTAAAGTAAATCAGCAAAAAAATGTGGGTTAAGCTGCTTATTTCAGTTGTCCATAGTGTATATGTTAAGTGATACGCTACGGGTAGGACTTTTAGCCACACGTTACTATTGGATTTGATTTGATTTGATTTGGTGGCATACACCTGTAAACGTTTATGAATCCATTAGTATCCACTGATGGCTCCTTAAACATATATTTGAAATTTAAACCCATGAAATAAAACGAAACGAATTTCTTTATTCTCATCCTTGAACAAGACAACCCCATCAGGCGATTAGAGCACACTGGTTTATTTGTGTACATAAGCAGGTTTTGTTTTGGCTGCGAGGATAAACCCGAAGAACAACAAACAGCCACTAGAGGGCGCTCGACGAACCGCTTTGTCTATGGACTTGGTGTTCGTGAGAGAAAAAAGAAGTAGTGTGTTTGTACGCACAGCATGTGACCACAGTATGTACTTTGTGAAGGTTTTAGAAAGAGAAAAAAGAAGAGTGAAATTTCTCAGACGGAGTCTATAAAAGATTTTCTTTTGGCACAGAATAGCATTTCTTTGTTTTGGGGCTGCGTGTACACAGAAACGTTTAGTTAAAATTTTGTTGTTGTTGTTTAATGACACCACTAGAGCACATTGATCTATTAATCATCGGCTATTGGACGTCAAATATTTGGTAATTTTGACACATTATAGTCTCAGAGAGGAAACCCGCTAGATTTTGCCATTAGGTCAGGTCAGGTTAGGTCATAAGGCTTAACGTTCACATAGTCATCCAGAGCAGGCTGTTGTAACGCACGCCTTTCATGGGTGCAGGTGTCGACCCATGCCGGCTCCTCCGTCCATTATTAGCAAGGTATCTTTTATATGCATCACCCCCACATACAGGATAGTACATACCACGGCCTTTGATATACCAGTCGTAGTGCACTGGCTAGAACGAGATATAACCTAAAAGGGCCCACCGACGGGGATCGATCCTACACCGATCGCGCATAAGGCGAGCGCTTTACTACTGGGCTACGTCCCACCCCTTCATGTACACAGGACGGATGAGCTTGAGATTGTTGGTGGTGGTGACGATAATGATGATGAATGATGATTGATGATGGTGATGATGATGATGATGTTGATGATGACAATAGTGGTGATGATGATGATGATGTTGATGATGACAATAATGGTGATGATGATGATGATGTTGATGATGACAATAATGGTGGTGATGATGATGAAGTTGATGATGACAATAATGGTGGTGATGATGATGATGATGATGACAATAATGGTGGTGATGATGAGGATGGTGGTGATGATGATGATGATGATGATGACAATAATGGTGGTGATGATGATGATGATGATGATGATGATGATGATGACAATAATAATGGTGGTGATGATGATGATGGTGGTGGTGATGATGATGATGATGATGATGACAATAATGATGGTGGTGATGATGATGTTGATGATGACAACAATGGTGATGATGATGATGATTAATGCTGATTATGATGATGATTATATTCCAAACCTGTTCTTCAAGCTAACTATTTTCCCATTCCAACCAGTGCTTCACCCCGTCAGTGGGCTCATTTAACTATTTCTCGTTCCAGCCAGTGCACCAGGACTGTTATATCAAAGACCGTGGTATATGCTGTCCTGCCTGTGAGAAAATGCATATAAAAAGAACCCATGCTGATAATAGAAAAATGTCACGGATTTCCTCTGAAGACTATGAGTTAAAATGACAAAATTTATGTTTGATATCCAATAGTTGATGATTAATATATTATTATGCTCTACTGGTTTCGTTAAACAAATCAAACATTTAACTTTTTCTAGTTAAATATGTCCGTTTTATTCCGATATTGTGTTGATTTATTTGTTTATTGTTGTTTTTGTTGTTTTTTGTGGGGGTTTTTTTTTTTTGGGGGGGGGGGGGTGGATGTGTTTGGATGTGGGTTTTTTCATCATCATCATCATCATCATCATCATCATCATCATCATCATCATCATCATGACGAATAACATGATAATGATTATGAAGAAAAAGAAAAAGAATAATAACAGTTTAGTGATGTGTAACTTAAACTCCCAAGTAAGTACGAAATATTTTAGTTTGATAAGTTCTATAAAAAGTGACTATTTACCAGATATATCGTATAATGTTACAAAAGGGTACATGAATGAACATTTGTTAATAATATAAAACACAAATTTCCGAAGTACTATAATTTGGTTAAATTAGATTTAAAAAATCGCCGCTGTCCTGAAATACTAGTATTGAAAAGAAGAATATGCGGATTTTAGAAAAAAGTTACTATTTACCGTTAGTTTAATAAGCTCTATAAAATTGACTATTTACCGTTAGTTTGATAAGTTCTATAAAAGTGACTATTTACCATTACTTTGATAAGCTCTATAACATTGACTATTTACCATTAGTTTGATAAGTTCTATAAAAGTGACTATATACTATTAGTTTGATAAGTTCTATAACATTGACTATTTACCATTAGTTTAATAAGTTCTATAAAATTGACTATTTACCATTAGTTTGATAAGTTCTATAAAAGTGACTATTTACCATTAGTTTGATAAGCTCTATAAAATTGACTATTTACCATTAGTTTGATAAGTTCTATAACATTGACTATTTACCATTAGTTTGATAAGTTCTATAAAATTGACTATTTACCGTTAGTTTGATAAGTTCTATAAAAGTGACTATTTACCATTAGTTTGATAAGCTCTATAAAAGTGACTATTTACCATTAGTTTGATAAGTTCTATAAAATTGACTATTTACCATTAGTTTGATAAGTTCTATAAAAGTGACTATTTACCATTAGTTTGATAAGCGCTATAAAAGTGACTATTTACCATTAGTTTGATAAGTTCTATAAAATTGACTATTTACCATTAGCTTGATAAGTTCTATAAAAGTGACTATTTACCGTTAATTTGATAAGTTCTATAAAAGTGACTATATACTATTAGTTTGATAAGTTCGATCAAATTGACTATTTACCATTAGTTTGATAAGTTCTATAACATTGACTATTTACCGTTAGTTTGATAAGTTCTATAAAAGTGACTATTTACCGTTAGTTTGATAAGTTCTATAAAAGTGACTATTTACCATTAGTTTGATAAGCTCTATAAAAGTGACTATTTACCATTAGTTCGATAAGTTCTATAAAATTTACTATTTACCATTAGCTTGATAAGTTCGATAAAATTGACTATTTACCGTTAGCTTGATAAGTTCTATAAAATTGACTATTTACCATTAGCTTGATAAGTTCTATAAAATTGACTATTTACCGTTAGCTTGATAAGTTCTATGAAATTGACTATTTACCATTAGTTTGATAAGTTCTATAAAAGTGACTATTTACCGTTAATTTGATAAGTTCTATAAAAGTGACTATATACTATTAGTTTGATAAGTTCGATCAAATTGACTATTTACCATTAGTTTGATAAGTTCTATAAAATTGACTATTTACCGTTAGTTTGATAAGTTCTATAAAAGTGACTATTTACCGTTAGTTTGATAAGTTCTATAAAAGTGACTATTTACCATTAGTTTGATAAGTTCTATAAAAGTGACTATATACTATTAGTTTGATAAGTTCTATAAAATTGACTATTTACCGTTAGTTTGATAAGTTCTATAAAAGTGACTATTTACCGTTAGTTTGATAAGTTCTATAAAATTGACTATTTACCGTTAGTTTGATAAGTTCTATAAAAGTGACTATTTACCATTAGTTTGATAAGTTCTATAAAAGTGACTATTTACCGTTAATTTGATAAGTTCTATAAAAGTGACTATATACTATTAGTTTGATAAGTTCGATCAAATTGACTATTTACCATTAGTTTGATAAGTTCTATAAAATTGACTATTTACCGTTAGTTTGATAAGTTCTATAAAAGTGACTATTTACCGTTAGTTTGATAAGTTCTATAAAAGTGACTATTTACCATTAGTTTGATAAGCTCTATAAAAGTGACTATTTACCATTAGTTCGATAAGTTCTATAAAATTTACTATTTACCGTTAGCTTGATAAGTTCGATAAAATTGACTACTTACCGTTAGCTTGATAAGTTCTATAAAATTGACTATTTACCATTATTTGATAAGTTCTATAAAAGTGACTATTTACCGTTAGTTTGATAAGTTCTATAAAAGTGACTATATACTATTCGTTTGATAAGTTCGATAAAATTGACTATTTACCATTAGTTTGATAAGTTCTATAAAATTGACTATTTACCGTTAGTTTGATAATTTCTATAAAAGTGACTATTTACCGTTAGTTTGATAAGTTCTATAAAAGTGACTATTTACCATTAGTTTGATAAGTTCTATAAAAGAGATTATATACAGTATAATACTACAAAAAAGGATCATGAACGAACATTCAATAATATTTGTTTAAAAACCTCCTAAATACTATCACTTTGTTAAATTATGTTTTTAAAATCTCCGCTATCCTGAAATACTAGAATTGAAAATAATAATAATTAGCTTTCAGAAGAAAGAAAGAAAGAAAGAGAAAGAAAGAAACAAACAAACAAACAAAGAAACAAAGAAAGAAAGAAAAAAAGAAAAAAAGAGAAAGGTTCAGGGCAGATTCGTATCCGAACATGACTCTAACGAACCGTTGAATGGAGCCAGGGATACATCAAATTCTGAAATCTTGGTGAAGGCAATTTGGTGGCAGGACATGAATCCGAATTCGGTTTATTTATAGTTTTTGATACTCCTTTTATCAAGATCTGAATGCCAGGGGTTCGTGTGTGCAAGCAAAGAGGTTGATTCTGGGCGCTATCGAATTTTATCTCGTTATCTCAACGTCGTCGTTTCCATCCCTCTCGCTCACGTGTTCCAGTTTTATGGGCATATTTCGTTTCGTGTTAATGCTTCATTACTGAATTTATTACTACCCCAAGACATGTTGTCTTAGAAGTTGCTTCAAGCAGTCTCCTATTTTGATTTTTTTCAAATTCTGTTATGACATGCCAAAGCGTGTCTTTTGGCCACAGACACGTGTGATCAAAGACTACGTGTTTTCGTTATGGATGATTTATCGGAAACAGTTAATGACACGCCGACGCAAGAAAGGGAGCAGGAGTGAGATTGTGTACAAACAATTCCTGTATCCAAGTTCGGGTGAGATAACAGTGATGCTATCAGCAGACCACAAGAGAGTGTTGATGGTGCTGAATGAGGTGGGAATGTATCGCGACAGAAACTGTGCCGACAGAAGTCTATGAATTACTTTCTTTTTTTAATTCATGGCAGACAAATAAAAATATGTATGGTTTATGAATCAGATGTTTTAGGATATTCATCAATGTAATATTATCACTACTACGATTGCTTATTCAGCCTGCACAACTACTACGTCTATTATTGGTACAGCTGTTGTTGCTACTGCTACTGCTGTTGTAGCTATTGCCGGCCTCGGTGGCACAGTGGTTAAGCCATCGAACTACAGGCTGGTAGGTACTGGGTTCGCAGCCGGCTCCAACCCTGAGCGAGTTCTTAAAGGCTCAATGGGTAGGTGTAAGGCCACTACACCCTCGTCTCTATCACTAACCACTAACAACGAACCCACTGTCCTGGACCGCCAGCCCAGATAGCTGAGGTGTGTGCCAAGGACAGCGTGCTTGAACCTTAATTGGATATAAGCACGAAAATAAGTTGGAATGAATGTAGATGTTGCTGCTGCCGCCAACGAGTGCACCATTATGACATTCAGTGTTCACCAATACCAACGACATCATCACCATCATCACCATCATCACCAGCAGCACTACTACTATTGAAATGCATCACCACTACTACTATTTTTAAATAAGGCGTTTCAAAATAGTTATAAACGTTACACGCCAAATGAAACAACAACAACAACAACAACAACACAACAACAAAACAACTGTATATATTAATGAAGGTCAGTGTTATAAGAAATTAGGGGGAAAAGTTTCCTTTGGTTAAAAAAAACCCCAAAAACAAAAACAAATAAACCCCAGCAAAAACAACAAAACAATACCCGATTGCTGGATAGACTGTATATTTGCATATCTGACATTAAACAAAATAATAGAAAGTTTAACGACACCACTAAATTACATTATTTTTTAATCATCGAATGTCAAACATTTGGTAATCTTTGACTTTCTTTTCAGTAGTAGCCAGGGATCTTTTATATACACCATCCCACACACAGGGTAGTACATATTACGACCATTGATATACCAGTTATAGTGCACTCGTTGGAACCAGAAATAGCCCAACGGGGATCGATCCCAGACCGATCGAGCTTTACCAGTGGGATACACCCCGCCCCTTTAAACAAAACAATATGCAGCCATTCATTTCTAGACCCTTTACTCAACAGTCTCCTCACAGGAAAAACTAAACAACGACAACCATGCAACCAACCAATCAACCAACCAACCAATAACCAAAGAAGAAAGAACAAAGAAAGAATGAAAAAAAAAAAAAGAGAGAACAAAAGTGTATATGGGCCTGAAATTTAGAGAGAGAGAGAGAGAGAGAGAGAGAGAGAGAGAGAGAGAGAGAGAGAGAGAGAGAGAGAGAGAGAGAGAGAGAGAGATTCGAAACCATGTGTCATGTGTCTTGGTTTAAAAAACTTCTTTTTTTTTAATCGCAAGGTGCAAAATAATATAATGAATCGATTTAGGCTTGGATATCAAATCGATGGTTAAATGCTGAAATTTGCGATCACTGAATATTTTCATATGCACCAAGCTATTATTATTATTATTATTATTATTATTATTATTATTGGTAGTAGTAGTAGTAGTAGTAGTAGTAGTAGTAATAGTAATAATATTTGTTTTAAAACACTTAGATAATAGTAAAGGTTTTACTGGCGTACCTATTAAAGTTCATGGTAATGTTTAGAATGTAGTACATATAATATTTCATAGCATATTTTCAGCACATAACTCTTATTATTCCGTGGAGTTGATGCACTAACAGTGACCCGGAAGAATAAAACATACGGAACAATAAAATATGCAAATTCAGCATAATTCAACATAATTGTGTGGGGTTTTTTGTTTTTTTACAGAGAAATAAAAGCTTTGCGATAAAATCTTTATCAGCGAGTTCGATCATCCGCAGCAAAGTTAGAGTTTGTTTTGTTTAACGACACCTCTAGAGCACATTGATTAATTAATCATCGACTATTAGATGTCAAACATTTGGTAATTCTGACGTCTTAAAGAGGAAACCCACTACATTTTGTTCCATTACTAGCAAGGAATATTTTATATGCACCATCCCACAGACAGGATAGTACATACCACGGCCTTTGATATACCAGTCGTGGTGCACTGGCTGGAACGAGAAATAGCCCAATGGGCTTACCGACGGGGATCGATCCCAGACCGACCGCACTTTTCAATAGCAGATTGTAAGCGCGTTATCTTTTCATATTTTTTTAAAAGTGGTATATTGTTTTTTATTGCTATGTATAAAATTTCGGGACATTTTAACAAGGTGCACGTGCTTTTAAAAAACAGTTTACTTTCTAGATTACTGAATTGTTAATGTAATAAAATATACTAAAAATAATTTTTTTGCATCAATTGCTTTACATGTTAGTCTTGAACATTTTCAAGATTTCAAAATGGAATTAATAGTTTCCATTACTGTGTCTGCAGAATATTAACAAAGTGATAAAAAATAGGAGGTGGAGGGTGGCTGGGGGCTTTTCAATAGCAGATTGTAAGTGCATCCAGTGTTATCTTTTCATATATGTTTTTAAAGTGGTATATTTTTTTTTTTACTGCTATGTATACAATTTCGGCACATTTTAACAACAAGGTGCACGTGCGTATTATAGGCTTTTTTTCGAAAAGATATATTATTTCAATGCTTATTTTACCAATATACAGACTTTTTAATATGATATAAAATTTTGCAGCTTTTTTTAATAGCAGACTGCACGTGCATGTTATAGACTATTTTTTGTAGTCCCTGTTCTCAAGACATTACGAACTCAAGAATTTATAGCGTGGTATAACGTGTTATCGTGAGGACGCACGCCCGTTTATCTCTTCCAAGTCTAAGCTACACAATTTTTTCACCTTTCATAAAGTTTATGAATGACCTACGATTTCCTGAATGGAGCGAGTTTTTCCTCTTGAAACTCGCCTGTAATCGGTGCAAACTGACATCTTGTCAGATATGGGGGATGAAGGATTTTTTTGTTTAAACACCGCTATCTGCTAACCTACCTACACGATTGCACCATCAGAAAACCGTTATAGTAACGTTCTTAAATGGCTGTATCATTTAAAATACAGATATTCTGTCCCTGTTTGAAAACCTGTATTTGCCACTTCCTGTTTTTTTAATCTTTTTTTTTGTTGTAAAATAGCGAGCGATGATGTGTCATAAAACATCTGTTATAACTTTTTAACTGTTACTATAACTTTTAAATCAAATCAACTATTTAGGGGGCGTTAAGCGTGTATTCAAGAATTTTAGCGCGGTAAGTGGATGGCGGTTTGGGTGGGATGGCTAGACTGTGGCGAGCGAAGTTTATAGGGGTTGGGGTCGAGATATGCTCCCCCTGAAAATGTATTGATTTTTTTTTGTAGAAAATTTACTCGATGAGGTGGAGTTCGACCCCCGGAATAGCCCATCCCCTGCACAAGAACGACCATTTCACGACAAATCAAACCCCAAAATAACATTATCTTGCAAAAACCCCACAAAAAACCAAAACCAAAACTGTTTTAACATTGTCAATTGTAAATAAATTCCATAAAACTCAGGTGCGTGTGTAGGAAATTTAGCATGGGGGGGGGGGGGGGGGTGTGTGTCTAGACTGTGGTGAGCGAAGTGTATAGGGAGGTCAACTCATGCTCCCCTAGAAAAAAAGACAATTTACTCAAACAGGGCTGGGGGTGGAGGTGGAAAGAGGGGTTCGAAAGCGCCTAAAACTGACCATACAACCCCAATCCCCTCGCCTCTCCCAAATGTGGATAATTTATGTGTTTTACAACCAGCCGTCAGACAAAATTGGCAATGATACGCGCAATGAGTTTTATTTTTACCCGTGTTGCATGTTGGAATGTTGCCTAGTTAATTTGTGTGCATGGATCCCCCTCCAACCAGAAGACCTGCACATAACTAACGACCGCGCCTTGCGACAGACCGTGTTAAACAGTTGAAACACACCGCCATTGTGGTCAAAGGCTATCGCGTCATTACCAACACAAACAGCCCGGGTTTCTCAGATGTAGAACCACAGGGCTGGGCGGGAGGCGGCCTAGGGCGTTGAGGCATGCAGGTCAGTAACCAAGGGGAGGTGTATTCACTAACTGGAACACGTAATAGCGTGCTTGGTTTCAAAACTCTTACCATCCTCCCTTCCGTATCTGTTCATCTACGGCGGGACGTAGTCCAGTGGATAAAGCGTTCGCTTGATGCGCGGTTGGTCTGGGATCGATCCCCGTCGGTGAGCCCATTGAGCTATTTCTCGCTCCAACCAGTGCAACACGACTGGTATATCAAAGGCCGTGGTATGTCTTATCTTGTCTGTGGGATGGTGCATGTAAAAAAATCCCTTGCTGCTAATCGAAAAGAGTAGCCCATGAAGTGGCGACAGCGGGTTTCCTCTCTCAATATCTGTGTGGTTCTTAACCATATGTCCGACGCCATATAACCGTAAATAAAATGTGTTGAGTGCGTCGTTAAATAAAACATTTCCTTTTCTTTCCTGCTCATCTATGTCTGTTAATTTGTCAGACTGTCTCTCTGTCTGTCTGTCTGTCTGTCTGTCAGTCCACCTATCTGTCTGTCTATCTGTCCACCTCTGTCTGTGTCTCTTTTTCTATCGGGTCTCCCTATGTATCTATATGATCATCATGCGTTAGTACATCTGTGTCTGTCTGTCAGTCTGTCTGTCTGTCAATCTATCGATCGATCGATCGATCGATCTAACTTATATCTACACTATCTATCTATCTATCTATCTATCTATCTATCTATCTATCTATCTATCTATCTATCTATATAAACACCAA
>NC_054705.1:19372336-19469836 GCF_016097555.1 Gigantopelta aegis
GCCGTGCCACATCCATGGGCTGCGCATGTCTCTCGCGCATGTCTTCTATCAAATGTCAAGTCCATGACAAATGTTCCAGTCTCGCCCTGGCGGCGCCCGCTAGCCAACGATACGTCGTGTTACAACCAGCTGAAGAGCACAGCTTTATTACATTCACCCTATCAGGGCCAGTGTTTCAGTCAGATGCTAAAACACCTATTTATTTGACTAATTGGATACAGAAAGTAATAATAATGGAAACAAATGCTTGTAAGAAAAAAACCCTTATTGCCAACTCATGTTTTATCTTTTCTAAAAATAGCATACTTCGAGCAAAATACAATTTATCTTAGCACTGGAGTAGGAAACGGAGGGGGGTGGGGGGTGGGAGGGAAGGTAGCACTAGCAATGGTTTTTATATATTTATACATAAATAAATGCCCCCCCCCCCCCCCGCCCCCACACACACACCTTTTGGCACCTTCCTACGCCCGTGCTTAATATTCACCATAGAAAAAGTTGAAGTCCATAAAATAAATTTGAATGCCTGAGGAGTTATTACCAGAATAAAATATAAATAAATAAATAAATAACCAAACAAAACTCATCCCCCAAAAAAAACACTCGTGCTAATTTCTGTTTGTCTGTATGTATTTTCTTTTCTTGTCTGTTTGTTTGTATCTGCGTGTCCCACTTTCTACCATATATATATATATATATATATATATATATATATATATATATATATATATATATATATATATATATATATATATATATATATATACATATATACATACATACATACATACATACATACATATATATATATATATATATATATATATATATATATATATATATATATATATTCATACATGCATGCATTCGTACGTGCTTGCGTATGTGTGCTTTGAGTGCATATGTATGTATGCGTGCGTGCGTGTGTATGTATGTGTGGTGTGTGTGGTGTGCGTAACTGTGTGTATGTTTGCGTGTGTGTGTGTGTATGTATGTGTATGTGTGTGTGTGTCTGTGTGTGCGTGCGCGTTTGTGTGTGCGTGTATACGTGTGTGTGTGTGTGTATACGTGTGTGTATATGTGTTGTGTGTAGGTGTATGTGCATGTATGTGTGTCTTTGAGTTCGAGTGTGTTTATGTATATTAATATAATGTTCCATTCATTCCTTGTGGGAGAGAAAAACCAAACCCTGCACTGATAAGAAAAAACTACTTATCTTTTGATAGTCATCAAACATAAGTGCGCGCGCATCACACTACGCAACGGGTGTTTTGCGCGAGTCCCTCAAAAAACTTTAAACAAAATAAACCGAAACGTCAAAATATTAGTTTAACACGTGCTTAAAACTAAAAAGGCAATTTAAACAAAATATTTTATCAGTTATCTTCCTTTTTTCTCCCCCGAGATGAAACGATGATATGTATACAGCGTCTACATTAAAACCCCGGCAGGATGTCCATTTCTGCCTAGCACGCGACTTGCGCGCGCACGCGTCTCATTTACATTTTCCCGCGTTCTTAGATTATGATAAGTTGAAATGTAGAAGCACACGCGTTCAATACGACACGTTATCAAAGTTGGTAGATAAATATGATTTACAATCTCAACCTCACACTGTGGAATGTTATGTATATGTTTTACTCGCAAACACAGGCGGATGTTTGTTAAAGGGTCATTCTCCTGCCGGAAATTCAAATGACTGCTGATATATATATTCGTCACGAGTATTTTCTAATATGAACAAATTAAAAGACACGAGTAGCGAATTCTGTTTATCATACAACACTTCTGAAATAACATTTTAATTATTTGTTTTAGTAAATCACAGTACTAAAGTCGCCGCCATCGACAATATGACGTCATCACGATTAGCACAGATTAGTTTGACGTCACGCGTTTTAAAGAAACCTTTGAAAACGTTACGCTCAGGTACACGGGTCTTGTTGGCTTGTAAGTAAATGACCCATCCACAGCAACACATTGCCTAGAGACCTTGCAAATTTGCATACCATTATTAACCGGGTTAATAAAGTAAATTATCACATGGGTTTATGACATGGACATCATGGGTAAGTTATAGGATATATATATATATATATATATATATATATATATATATATATATATACATACATACATACATACATACATACATACATACTTACATACATACATACATACATACATACATACATACATACATACATACATACATACATACATACATACATATAATACATACATACAGGTTCGAGTCCCAGCAACGGCATGGGACAATTTGTGAGGCCAGAAAGGATTTAATTATCCCCTGCGCCAGTGCGTTAATATCTATGTATGTAACAGTCAACCTCGACATACATACAATATATAGATATTCATACATCAATACATATATATATATATAACCATATTACTAATTGATTTTATCTTCTATGTTACAAAACACAAAATCGAAAATTATTTTAGCAGACTACGTTAGGAAAAGACGTTAACGGTTCAAGCCAAACATCCGCCGATAAACGATCAATAAACGCCGAGATCTGTCGTCACGTGATAAAAGCGCCAACGCCCGACGTCACGGTGTCATTATCGAAGATCGTACGCCGATAGGCGATCTTATCGGAGCATGGTTTTAATTGGCTGACTGCAATTGCGCCATGTCTTTGTCACATCCAATCAAATCAACAGATGCGCGCGCTCTTTGAAGACAGTGGATATGACCTTCGTTTGAGTGCATAACATGGTAACTCAGAATGATCGTTACTCATTTTATTGTTAAAGAGAATTTTAAGCTGGCAGTGGAGAAGAAATTAAAACACAGGTGTTGCCATATCGGTGTGCGACAAACGGGCTTTGGGAAGGGGGTGGGGAGGGAAGGGGTGTAACTTGTTACAGAATGCTTTATGAAAATATTTTAAAGGGGATGTTTCGAAGTTGCATAATGTTTTAAATTATTAATTTTTGTTTTGTAGCATCACATTACAATTTCTGTATGACAAAACCGTTATGCACTTATCAAGACAATGCAAACGATGAAAGGAAGAAAGGGAATGTTTTATTTAACGACGCACTCAACACATTTTATTTACGGTTATATGGCGTCAGACATAATTATGGTTAAGGACCACACAGATTTTGAGAGGAAACACGCTGTCGCCACTACATGGGCTACTCTTTCCGATTAGCAGCAAGGGATCTTTTATTTCCGCTTCCCACAGGCAGGATAGCACAAACCATGGCCTTTGTTGAACCAGTTATGGATCACTGGTCGGTGCAAGTGGTTTACACCTACCCATTGAGACTTGCGGAGCACTCACTCAGGGTTTGGAGTCGCTATCTGGATTAAAAATCCCATGCCTCGACTGGGATCCGAACCCAGTACCTACCAGCCTGTAGATCGATGGCCTGAAAATATATTAAAGGGAATGTTTCGAAGTTGCATACTGTTTTAAATTGTTAATTTTAGTTTTTGTAGTAGCACATTACAATTTCTATATATCTGAATGACAAAACTGTTATCCACATATCAAGACCGTATCTCTGCACAATGCAGAGTCGAAAGGGCGATTAGGAAAACAGGGGTGATTCCACGAAACTCTGTCAAGTGTCTCGTCTATAGGAGAACAGCCACTCCTAAGGAGATTCTTTACTAGACAGTATTATGTCATCTTTCCTGCATCTATCAAAGAAGACTGCCACTCCCAAGGAGATTCTTTATCATCTTTCCTGAATCTCTCAAAAGAAGACTGCCACTCCCAGACAAGTTTGCTAAATCAAAATTAGAACACGACTGACTTCATTATAATAAATATAGCTGTCGTGACAGCCACTCGTAGATCACTAGCAGGTGTTCGTGAAAGTCCGTCACTTCATCGAAAACGATGAAAGAAAGGAAGGAAATGTTTTATTTAACGACGAACTCAACACATTTTATTTACGGTTATATGGCGTCGGACAAATGGTTAAGGACCATAAAGATATTGAGAGAGGAAACCCGCTGTCGCCACTTCATGGGCTACTCTTTTCGATTAGCAGCAAGGGATCTTTGATATGCACTATCCCACAGACAGGATAGCACATACCACGGCCTTTGGTATACCAGTTGTGGTGCACTGGCTGGAACGAGCAATAGCCCAATGAGCCCACCGACGGAGATCGGTCCCAGACCGACCGCGCTTCAAGAGAGCGCTCTACCACTGGGCTACGTCCAGCCCCTAACAAGGATAAGCGCCTTAAATAAGGGGCGGGTTGATCGCTGTTGATAGAGCGACGGATCCATTGGAGTTTTCCAGCCCCGCCCCCATAAACAATGAACAAATGCGCAAACATTTCATCAAAGCGATAAAAAGGGAAATGCACAAGTTCAAAATATGGAATAGCATCAGCCATAATTTTTTGTCAATGATGCATCGAATTTAGTAGATATAGCCTCCACATGTCTACCATAAAACTGTTTAAAGGGACATTCCCGAGTTTGCTCCATTGTAAGATGTTTCCAACAAATAAAATATTTCTACGATTAAATTTACATATAAAATATATTTTCTTGTTTAGAATATCAGTATGTGTATATTCAATGTGTTTCTGGTCGTCTTAATATTTGTAAGAAGCCCAAACTGGATTTTGTCTTCAAATTATTTCGTACGTACGAAAAAATTGTTTTTAGGAAATAAAATGAAATTTAACCTTTTACAAATATTAGAACGATTAGAAACACGTTTAATATACAGCCACTAATATTTTATACAAAAAAATATATATTTGATATGTAATTATAGTCGTCAAAAAGCCTCTGTTATTCGATAACATCTTAAAACTCAGGAATGTCCCTTTAATTTCCACAGGAGACCGTTGTCATCATAACCTTGATGGAACAACTTCTGTGCCAGACTGATGCGGCGTTGTTTGAAATCTGCATACAATAGGTATGCTGTGAGATATAATATCTTAGAAGTTGTGATATGTAGACACTAAAAGCTGGAGCAGAAGGTATATTGCTCGAGTTAATTATGCAAAGCTTATGTGTGGTATAGACTAATTTGCACTGTGTGCAAAAATACTGGCCTTGGTGGTGTCGTGATTAAGGCATCGGACATAAGGCTGGTAGGTACAGGGTTCGCAGCCAGAGCCAGTTTTAACGACTCAGTGGGTAGGTGTAAGGCCACTTCACCCTCTTTTCTCTCACTAACCACTAAAAACTAACAAGTAACCTACTGTCCTGAACAGACAGCACAGATATCTGTGTGGTCCTTAAAGGGACATTCCCGAGTTTGCTACATTGTAAAATGTTTCCGACTAATAAAAATATTTCTACGATTAAACTTACATATTAAAAATATTTTCTTGTTTAGTATGCCAGTGTTTGTATATTCAATGTGTTTCTGGTCGTCGTAATATTTGTAAGAAGCCCAAACTAGATTTTGTCTTCAAATAATTTTAGAAAATAACTTTTTTTGGAAATAAAATGAAATTTAACGCAGTACAAATATTAGAACGATCAGAAACACGTTTAATATACAGCCACTAATATATTATGCAGAAATATATATTTAATATGTAATTACAATCGTTAAAAAGTCTCTGTTAGTCGATTTTACATGTTAAGAATTGCAGAAAACTCAGGAATGTCCCTTTAACCATATGTCCGATGCCATGTAACCGTAAATAAAATGTGTTGAGTGCGTCGTTAAATAAAACATTTCATTTCGTTTCACCCACAAATGACTATAACAAAAGTAGAGTTTGAACTTAAACTAACGAGTCAAGGACGGTCCAACAAAATTAAATATTATTCAGTGCTTTGAATATTCAATTCCTCTTCTTTTTTTTTTAGTAAAGTTTGTTTTGCTTAACGACACCACTGGAGCACATTGATTAATCGTCGACTATTGGATGTCAAACATATGGTTATTCTGACACGTAGTCATCAGACGAAACCCGCTACATTTTTCCTAATGAAGCAAGGGATCTTTTATATGCACTTTCCCACAGACAGAAAAACACATACCACGGCCTTTGTCCAGTGGTGGTGCACTGGCTGGAACGAGAAAAAAAAAAACAATCAGTCAAATGGGTCCACCGAGGTGGTTCGATCCTGCGACGCAAGCATCTCAAGCGAGCACTCAACCGACTGAGCTAAATCCCGTCCCGTTTTTTTTAGAATAATGCTTAATAATAAATAAATAAATAACTTTTTTGCAATGCACCCAATAGCCGATGTGTATATTTGTGCCGGGGTGTCGTTAAACATTCATTCATTCATTCATTCATTCATTCATCCATCCATCCATCCATCAATTCATTCATTCATTCATTCATTCATTCATTCATTCATTCATTCATTCATTCATTCATCCATCCATCCATCCATTCATTCATTCATTCATTCATTCATTCATTCATTCATACATCCATCCATCCATCCATTCATTCATTCATTCATTCATCCATCCATTCATCCATTCATTCATTCATTCATTTTTGCAATGTCCCTTTAATTCATTTGCCTAGATGATATATCATTTCTACAGTAGTCTGTGTCACCAAAAGGCATATATGCGTGGACAGAGTAGCTGCTTGAATCAAGGAAGCACGGAAATGTCTTATTTAACGACGCACTCAACACATTTCATTTACGGTTATATGGCGTCGGACATACAGTTAAGGACCACACAGATATTGAGGTAGGAAACCCGCTGTCGCCACTTCATGGGCTACTCTTTTCGATTAGCAGCATGGGATCTTTCATATGTACCATCCCATAGACAAGATAGCACATTCCACGGCCTTTGATGTACCAGTCATGGTCCACTGGCTGGAACGAGAAATAACCCAATGAGCCCACCGACGGGGATCGATCCCAGACCGACCGTGCATCGGGTGGAGCGCTGTACCACTGGGCTATGTCCCGCCCCTTTTGTGTGAAGACACCATTATTACTTCAATCAGCTGCTATGTCCACATATTTTGTGCGAAACTAGGGGTGTTGTAAAGACATCTGGTTATACCGAAAATGAGCCATGAAAGGTACCATTTACTGCAGTTAATACTTTGATGTAGGTGTTGTAGTACTGATATGTATGGGTCATAGTTTGGTTGATATATTGCATATAGTGTTTTTTAACACAAACGGACGTTAACATGGTCGCCTATGGGATTTTAATTGGTATAGTCCAACCTGTATGCCTTCTGATGACACATCATGGTGGCACATTTTTATATTATTATTATTATTTTTTTTTTTTTTTAGACGTAGCAAGTCTGTAGCAATGAACCAGTAACCGCGTCACCCCTATCCAACTTCCCCACGCCAACGCAAAAACCATGTCCCATACCCTTCAGAACGATATTTAACTCTTTTTTTTAAAATTTCGTAATCTTTGCGCCAGGTGCGAGCGCGTTTTCCCCCCAATTTAATTAAGTTAAACTGTTGACGCTGAGAGTAAACGTATAGACGTTATCGCGTTCTCGCGTCCATACATCATGGCGGTGACACAAAACGATGGAAATCGGCGAAACAAATGTAAAATATTCTCTATCTCGCTCGTCATCGGTGCGCCGCTAATGTGGAGTGATGGACATGGGCGAAATAGAGATACAGTCAGCCCACCTCGCTTTAGGTTGCCTGGTACCAAAGAAGAAAGTTCCGGGTCAAAGTTCGCGGTTGAAATATTTTGCGGCTCTGATTGGTGTGACATTGATTATGTGTGCGAATATTATTATTCATTGCCAATAAATAAATAAACTTTTATTTGTTATACGGTTGTTAAAAAAGATAAAAGATAAAACAAAGTTAGTATGCAGTGTAGGTTGAAAGCATTGTACCCCCCAAAATGGAAATGATTTTCAGCAAAAATGAGGATTATTAATACAAAAAAAGAGAAGATATATGAACACCTGTTTTCTTGCAGGTGCATTAGTTGTGGCATGCCACACTTTTTTTTAGCGAACATTATCGGCAGTAAGATTTGATTTGGGTTTTTCTTCAGAATGTATTTTACCAAATTTGAGAGTATCGTCTTAAATTTCGAGTAAAAACAGCCTCAGCTTTGATTGGCAGTAATTTGTGGAAATACTAAATATATTCCCAGTAATTTAATATATTTTTTATTTAGTAGATATTTGTGGTGCAGTAAAATCCATGGAATGTTCAGTTAAAAGGAATACTAATAATGAAAATAAGTAAATAATAATAATAAAAAAAAAAATAAAAAAAAAATAATAATAATAACAATAAAAAAATAAAAAATGTAAGTGCGTTTGTTTGAGGAAATGATTGTCGTTAATAATAATAATAATACTAATCATAATACTAATAATAAAATAAAATAAAATAAAATAAAATAAAATAAAATAATAATAATAAAACATTCTTTAAATCTCGCAACAATGTAACAAGCGATTTTCTTGGATGTAGATTAAATGCGAGATGTCACACGGTGTAAAGGTGTACTGCATGAATGTCTTTCAGTTTTATTAGAAAATGTTAACATCATCGGCATCGGAAATTGATTTGGTCCACGAGAACCTGCACGCCAAATTTCCGTTTTCCATACCATTGTAGTCGTTTGGTTATCTCCCTTCAATCGAGTAATCCAAGCTTGATAAAGTAGGACATTTGTATTGAGAAGTCAAACGAGTAGGAAGTGTAAAAATAGTTTTAGGAGGAATAATAGCAACATTAATAATAATAATAATAATAATAATAATAATAATAATAATAAATAATAATAATGTTACTAATGCTAATGATGGTGATTATGATGAAACGGAAGGAAGGAAATGTTTTATTTAACGACGCACTCAACACATTCTATTTACGGTTATATGGCGTCGGACCACACAGATATTGAGAGAGGAAACCCGCAGCGCTGTCGCCACTTCATGGGCTACACTTTTCGATTAGCAGCAAGAGATATTTTATATGCACCATCCCACAAACAGGATAGTACATATCATGGCTTTGTTACACCACTTGTGGAGCACTGGTTGGAACGAGAAATAGCCCAATGGGCTCACCGACAGGGATCGATCCTAGATCGATCGCGCATCAAGCGAGCGCTGTACCACTGGGCTACGTCCCGTCCCTCCCCCTGATTGTGATGATGATGATAATAACAGTGATGATTATGATGATAATAACAGTGATGATTATGATGATAATAACAATGATGATTATGATGATAATAACAGTGATGATTATGATGATAATAACAGTGATGATTATGATGATAATAACAGTGAAGATTATGATGATGATAACAGTGATGATTGTGATGATGATAACAGTGATGATTATGATGATGATAACAGTGATGATTATGATGATGATAACAGTGATCATTATGATGATCATAACAGTGATGATTATGATGATGATAACAGCGATGATTATGATGATGATAACAGTGATGATTATGATGATGATAACAGTGATGATTATGATGATAATAACAGTGATGATTATGATGATGATAATAACAGTGATGATTATGATAATAACAGTGATGATTATGATGATGATAATAACAGTGATGATTATGATGATGATAATAACTGATGATTATGATGATAATAACAATGCTAGTGATGCTGATGGTGGTGGTGGTAGTGATGATGATGATGATGATGATGTTGATGTTGATGTTGATGTTGATGTTGATGTTGATGATGATGATGATGATGGTGGTGATGGTGGTGGTGGTTATGATAATGATGATGAAGATGATTGTGGTGGTGATGATAATGATAATGATGATGATGGTGGTTGTGGTGATATAATAATGATGAAGAAGATAATATAGTTAAATACTGATGAGGATGATGATAATGATAATGACGACGACGACAACGATAATTATTATTATTACTATTGTTTTTATTATTATTATTGTTTTTTAAAATTATTATTATTATTATTATATTTTTAACCTACTCGTATCAGACACAGGACTTTTGTTGCCTATGGCTACGTTCTGTTTCCAATACAAATCTGCATAATTTCCTGCACGTGCCTCATTGAATATTCATATGGCCACTTGATTACTGTCACCCCGTGTTACAATATGTAGTTCAATGGTACATGTTTTCGTTACAATCAGATTGTCGGATAAACGATCAGTATAAATAATGTTCAGATGTTTGTGAGGAAAACATCCGTTTCCATTCTGAGAAGAGAAACGTTGTCGCTGTTGATGGTGAGTATATTATACGCTCAAAGTGAAAAATTTGTTTTGTTTAACGACACCACTAGAGCACATTGATTTGTTCATCATCAGCTTTTGGAAGTCAACCATTTGGTAATTTTTACATAGTCTTAGAGAGTAAACCCGCTTCATTTTCCGATTAGTAGCAAGGGATCTTTTGTATACATCACTTCACAAGGCCATGGTTTGTGCTATCCTGCCTGTGGGAAGCGCAAATAAAAGATCCCTTGCTGCCTGTCGTAAAAGAGTAGCCTATATGGTGACAGCGGGTTTCCTCTAAAAAAAAAAACCAGTGTCAGAATGACCATATGTTTCACGTCCAATAGCCGATGATAAGATTAAAAATCAATGTGCTCCAGTGGCGTCGTTAAATAAAACAAATTTTACTTTACTTTACTTTACCACTAGGCTACGTCCCGTCCTATGTTATACACTCAACAAAATTAATTTAGGTTCAGCAGACTTTTCGGTAATTAAATACAAATGTCATATTACTGTAGCAAATAACAGATGACTTCTAAATATTGTCTGAGTAAAATTTAAAGGGACTGTCTTGAGTTTGCAGCCATTGCGATAACAGAGCTTTGTTGGAGACTACTATTTCATACTAAATACATTTTCTTGTTTAGAATACCAGTGTCTGTACATCGAATGTGTTTCCGGTCGTATACTAATGTTTCTAGCATTCAGTTTTTACTTTAATTCATGATTTTTTATTTTTCGTACGTATAAAATTATTGTGAGGTAAAATCCAGCTTGGGCTACTACAAGCATTAGGACAACAACAAACACCTTGTAAATACAGACCTGATATTTTAAATAAGAAAATGTATTTGATTTGTATGTTACGTCATCGAAAAGGCTCTATTTGTCGGACATTTACAATGTTTAAGACGTAGTAGATATTTATGACATAATTTCTAAATTAAGTACCGGTATGGTAAAAAAGAAAACAAAAAGAGAAAAAAGTGCAGCTTCTTCCGTTGTAAGGTGATGATGACGTAGTATATTTTTTAATTTTAAACAAAATGACAAATATCGTTAAATATAAACGAATCAACGTGTATCGAATCCTAGTCTAATACGCATTTCCGTAGTGTTCATAAATCACTGGCGTATCCAGGATTTTATATTAGAGGACACCCATGATCGGCTTGGTGGGGGACAACCAGACTGTCTATGAGTAGTGTATGGGCGACAGGAAAATAAATATAAAAGGTGTCGGGGACGGGTGTGTGTGTGTGTGTGTGTGTGTGGGGGGGGTCATGGCCCCATCCCACGTCTACTCCAGTGTTATAAATGCTAGATAAACGTACCTTATTCGAAATAGGTGTAGATCGTATATACAAATATAATCCGTATCACGATAGTCAAGACTTATCTTATATAGAAATATAATACGTATCACAATGTGTAGGTCTTATATAGAAATGTAATACGTATCACGATGTGTAGGTCTTATATAGAAATATAATACGTATCACGATGTGTAGGTCTTATATATAAATGTAATACGTATCACGCTGTGTTAGTCTTATATAGAAATATAATACGTATCACGATGTGTAGGTCTTATATAGAAATATAATAGTATCACACTGTGTAGGTCTTATATAGAAATATAATACGTATCACGATGTGTAGGTCTTACAAAGAAATATAATACGTATCACGATGTGTAGGTCTTATATATAAATATAATACGTATCACACTGTGTAGGTCTTACATAGAAATATAATACGTATCACGATTTGTAAGTCTTATATAGAAATATAATACGTATCACGATGTGTAGGTCTTATATAGAAATATAATACGTATCACGATGTGTAGGTCTTATACAGAAATATAACACGTATCACGATGTATACGTATTATATAGAAATATAATATGTATACTATCACGATGTGTAAGTCTTATATAGAAATATAATACGTATCACGATTTGTAAGTCTTATATAGAAATATAATACGTATCACGATGTGTAGGTCTTATATAGAAATATAATACGTATCACGATGTGTAGGTCTTATACAGAAATATAACACGTATCACGATGTATACGTATTATATAGAAATATAATATGTATACTATCACGATGTGTAAGTCTTATATAGAAATATAATACGTATCACGATTTGTAAGTCTTATACATATATATAATACTTATCACGATATGTAAGTCTTATTTATAAATATAATACGTATCACGGTGCGTAGGTCGTACATAGATATATAATACGAATCGAAATACACAGATCGCAATACAATACGTATCACGATCCGTATATAGTATATATAAATATAATACGTATCATGATGCGTGGGTCGACCTATAATACGTATCAGGATACGTAGGCCGATATAATACGTATCAGGATACGTAACGTGATACTTATTTTTTGTCGTTAAATTACTTACATCATCTTGTTTAGGTTGTAAATTCTATCAATCCAGAAAACAATCCGGAAAAAATTATAGAAACTTAAAGAAAATTCTCTTCTTAACCGTTTAAGGAGTTTCATGATTTTCCGACGCCATATAAACGTAGATAAAAATGTGTTGAGTGCGTCGTTAAATAAATAGTTTTCTCTCATCCTCAGGTATATACATGTAGGACCGAGCTACCCCATGACAGAAAGCCATGTAAGAAATTTCTATCCTACATGGGATATCACGCGCACTCGTTTGGCATGAGATGGTGGCGTGAAGTCATTAGACACAGTTTTAAATTAATATTTTGTAATTAAAACCTTCATTATAAAAGATATCCTGTTAATTTGTAGTGTTAAACACATGAAACAAACACGGCAAGTATGATAGTGTAGTTTATCTAATCATAAAATGGTCAAATAAAAAAGTTACTTATTCAGCCATCTTTGTCTGTTCGTGAAAAATAATGGTATATTTATCGAATGAATGAGAGAAAAAGATTCCATCATATGCATTCATGTGGGATAGAAAAACTACACCCCAGGTCGAAATTTCCACCACCTCGGGTATACTTTTTCTAGCCCACATGATATATGATGGAGTCTTATATTCCTCCTTCCTTGCAAATATGATATGAATCTGGAAGCTCGTTTAATATCCTATAAATATCGGTATGTATCGCAATGTAAATGTCCTGCACTGATGCTTTGTATCGAGTCCCTCGTAATGCGATTCGATACTGTATCGTCATATCGTTGCAGCTCTAATCGCGATGTCTACGAAGTGGCTGATGATCGTTCTACTCGGGGGTTTCGTCTTGCTGTCTCTGTCTACTGACGCTACCTACCTTCCGGAAAAGAAGACGCCCAAATTGCCGAAAATATCAAAACAAAAACATTTAATAAAACTAGCCATTCATCTTGGCAAAAGCTACAACCATGCTACTTCTGACCTTGGCAACGGCGGCTATGATGACGTCTACAACGGCGATTACGTCAATAACGACTACGACTACCTACGCAGATTGTTGAACGGCTACCTGCGACCGCTGTGGCACTTCCTATACCGCCTGCGTCTACAGCTTCTTCGTCGCGTCTACGACGGCGACAACTTTCCATCTCGATACCCCACAGACCCCTACGACCCCACCGATCCCTTCGACCCTTCCGTGGACCCTAATGATCCCTTTAACCCTTCCGTGGACCCTAATGATCCTTACAACCCTTTCTATCCCAACGATCCTTTCAACCCTTTCGACCCAACAGATCCTTATGATCTGAATAACCCTGAGGATCCTACGGATCCCTATGACCCCAATGGCCCATTTGACCCCAATGACCCGCCCATCCAGCACTATGAGGCATTGTCCTTGAAGAAGTCCGCCAAACGAAAACGAACTGCCGATACATCAGAAGAATCAGAGGACAAAGGAACAAAAAAGAAACACTAAATCTCCAATGGGCGGAATATGTTTGGTAAGTCTACCTTTCATTCTGTTCTTTTGATTGAAAACATATTTTACATATTAAAGAAAACACGAGTAGCGAATTCTATTTATCTTAATAACTCTTCTAAAATAACATTTTAATTATTATTATTGCTGGTTTTTTGGGGTTTTTTTTGTTATTTGTTGTTGTTGTTGTTTTTTTGTTTTTGTTTTTTGTGGGGGTTTTTTTTTTTTTGGGGGGGGGGGGTTGGTAAATAAGGTCTCACTACACAGATCACTTCCGGGTGAGACTTGATTGATGGCGGTCCACTATAGTTCCTAATTGTGACACATGTTATGGTTCACATATTCACTTCTAGGAAATGGTGAAGAATTAAAACAATATGTATGGTTAATGGTAAACAAAAGAACACAACACCACCACCACCAACACATATCCAACAGTAACAAAAACATTCAAATATCTTTAATTTTGAAGAAAATGTTACATGAACTAAATTAAAGAAACGAACAGGCCTTATTTTAGTCTCTGTAACCGTATCACTTTGTTTTACAGGTAAATCCTAATTGTGCAGTCTGGGCAATGAAGAAATAACATCATGGAATGCTGGTCTTTACTGAAGAATTTCAAGGTCACGAGACATTAAAATTCGCACATTACACTGTTTTGAGTTGAGTTGTGTTGTGTTGTTTTATGTTGTGTTACGCTGTGTTGTGGGTGTTCCGGCTCGACATATTGAAATGTATACTGATGGAAAGAAATAAGGCATCACACAAACAGAAACAGCAAAAATAGTTAACGTTTGTTTTGCTTAACGACACCACTAGAGCACATAGATTTATTAATCATCGGCTATTGGGTGTAAAACATTTGGTAATTCTGACACGTAGTCATCAGAGGAAACCTTAATGCAGCAAGGGATATTTTATATGCACATTCCCAAAGACAGGAAAGCACATACCACGACCTCTGGTTGGAACAAGAAAAAAACCCAATCAGCTGAATGGATCCACCTTGCTACTAGTGGAAAATATAGCGGGTTTCCTCTCTAATTAAGACTATGTGTCAAAATTACCAAATGTTTGACATCCAATAACAGATGATTAATAAATCAATGTGCTCTAGTGGTGTCGTTAAACAAAACCAACTTTTTTTCTGCATCTTCTATATAATTTAACATGGACCAAGGGATATAACTGTGTTTAAAGTTTACAAACTTATTTTCTGGCGTTGCAACCCAGATGAAAGTTCAGTTCATGCGAGCGGTTCCTGGCGTTACGAAACGCTTGCTAGCCTTATTTAATTTTACAAATTTGCACTTAGAATCTATAAATAATGCCATAGAACAGTAACCAGCCGGGTCGTTAGCGAGTGTTAAACAAAATTTGTGAACTGAACGCAGTTCTAGGCTCCGTTCCACGAAGCGATTTTAGCGCTAAGACCACCCCAAGTGCATAAAATAATTATGCATTTAAAAGTGATCTTAGCGCTAACACTACCTCGAGCTAAGGCTGATTTATTCATCATCAGCTATTGGATGTCAAACATTAGCCAACTTTGACATAGCCTTAGAGACGAAACCCGCTACATTTAAAAAAAAATAGTAACAAAGGATTTTAAATGTGTACCATTCCACAGACAGGATTGTACATACCACGGACTTTGATATACCATTCGTGGTGCACTGGCTAGAACGAGAAATAACCCAATGGGTCCACCGACAGGGATCGATCCTAGACCGACCGCGCATAAGGCGAGCGCTTTACCACTGGACTACGTCACGTCCAGGTTAACGAAAGACGCTTCCCGTTATTTCTGATACGAGCAACTTAACCTTTTCATCCCTGACATTTTTTCTGATTTACTTTAAGGGTGAGGGATGGTAGTATTTAGCGGAAGGATTTAGCTCAGTGGGTTGAGTGCTCGCTTGAGGCACTTGCGTCGCAGGATCGAACCACCTCGGTGGATCCATTTAGCTGATTTTTTTTTTTCATTCCAATCATTGAAAAGGCCTGTTATGTGCTTTTCTTTCTGTGAGAAAGTGTATATAAAAAATCCCTGCTGCATTAGAAAAAAATATTTTTTTTCTCGTTCCAACCAGTGCACCACAACTGGTCAAAGGCCGTGGTATGTGCTTTCATCTCTGTGGGAAAGAATGAAAAAATGTAGCGGGTTTTCTCCCATGACTACGAGTCATAATTACCAAATGTTTGATACCCAATAGCCGATTATCAATTAATGTGCTCTGGTGTTGTTGTTAAACAAAACAAACTTTACCTTGCACAGGTTGACTGAAACGCTCTGTGTAGCAGTTTTACTAATTATACTATCGTCGTCTGTATGATTTCACTTCGTGGTATACATCTCGCTAGCCTTGTTTTATTAGAAAAAGAAGAAGTTTGTTTTGTTTAACGACACCACTAGAGCACATTGATTAATTAATCATCAGCTACTGGATGTCAAACATTTGGTAATCCTGATTCGTAGTCAACAGGGGAAAACCGCTACATTTTCCGAATGCAGTAAGTGATCTTTTATATGCACTCTTCCACAGACAGGAAAGCACATACCACCACCTTTGACCAGTTGTGATGCACTGGTTGGAATAAGAAAATAAAACAATCAGTTGAATGGATTCAGTGATGTGGTTCGATCCTGCGATACAAGCACCTCAAGCGAGCGCTCAACCGACTGAACTAAATCCCGCCCCCTTGTTTGATTAGTTTCTTACCTATAAATGATCAACGCGATATAACAGGAACCTTGACCTACGTTGGTGGTGAAGTGGTTAAGCCATCAGGTATAAAGTCGGTAGGTACTGGGTTCGTCTCCCTGTACCGGTTCTCACGCAGAGCGAGTTTAACATCTTGGTGTGCAGGTGTAACGACTAACAACTAACCCATTGACCTGCATAGATCTGATAGTATAGATAGCTGCGGGTGTGTGCCCAGAACAGCGTGTTTGAACCTACGTGGACATAACCACACAAATATCTGAAACAGGATCCAGTGATGTTGTTAACGAACCTTCTCAGTGGATCTACACTCTGGGCTTTTTCCCGTCCCAACCAGTGCACCTTAACTGGTCAAAGGCCGTGCTATGTGCTTTTCTGTCTGTGGTAAAGTGCATATAAAACATCCCTTGCTGCAAAACATAGCGAGTTTCCTCTGTTGACTACAACTCAGAATTATCAAAATGTTAGACTTCCAATAGCTGAACCGGCCTCGGTGGCGTCGTGGTTAGGCCATTGGTCTACAGGCTGGTAGGTACTGGGTTCGGATCCCAGTCGAGGCATGATATTTTTAATCCAGATACCGACTCCAAACCCCGAGTGAGTGCTCCGCAAGGCTCAATGGGTAGGTGTAAACCACTTGCACCGACCAGTGATTCATAACTAGTTCAACAAAGGCCATGGTGTGTGCTATCCGGCCTATAGGAAGCGCAGATAAAAGATCCCTTGCAGCCTGTCGTAAAAGAGTAGCCTATGTGGCGACAGCGGGTTTCCTCTAAAAACAGTGTCAGAATGACCATATGGTTGACGTCCAATAGCCGATAATAAGAAATCAATGTGCTCTAGTGGCGTCGTTAAATAAAAACAAACTTTTAGCAATAGCTGAAGATTAATTAATCAATGTGCTTTAGTGGTGTCGCTGAACAAAACAAACTTTTGTTTTCTTCCTCTCTATATTTTACATGGACCAAGGGACATAACTGTTGTTAAAGTTTACAAACTCTTATTTCCTGGAGTTGCAACCCAGATGAAAGTTCAGTTCACGCAAGCGGTTCCTGGCGTTACGAAACGCTTGCTAGCCTTATTTTTATGCACTTAGAATCTATAATTATGCCGTAGAACAGTAACCAGACGTGTCGTTAGCGAGTGTTAAAAACAAAATCTGTGAACTGAACGCAGGCCTGGGCCCCGTTCCACAATGCGATCTCAGCGCTAAGACCACCGTAAGTGTATACAATGGTTATGGACTTAAAGTGATTTTAGCTCTAAGACTACCTGAAATGCATAAAATAATTATGGACTTAAGGTGATCTTAGAGCTAAGATCGCTTTCTGGAAAGGGGCCTGGACTGCGTTCAGTTCACAGATTTTGTTTTTAACACGGCGATACGGATGTTAAAACAAGAAGGAAAAACAAATTGAACACATTAAGTTAATTAATCATCGGCTATTGATAATTTTAACCTGTTATGTAGTAGTCCTGCTACAGTTTGTTTTCATTAGTACCTACTGGTTGACTCTTCAAAAAGTAAAACATCTGACATTCCAGTTTCTGCCATTTGAACCTTAATTGGATATAAGCACGAAAATAAGTTAAAATGGAATGAAAATAATACAGGGGCCAAACAATTTATATGTCCTCCTTTATTAATTGTATTATTCAAAACGTCTTTAAGTGGGATGAATTAATTTAATATTTAAATTATATTTGCGTGCTTATATCCACACGTTCTGGGCACACACCTCAGCTATCTGGGCTGTCTGTCCAGGACTGTGGGTTAGTGGTTGGTGAGAGAGAAGAGGGTATAGTGGCCTTACACCTACCCATTGAGCCCTTCAGAACTCGCTCTGGATTGGAGCAGGTAGCGGGCTGCGAACCCTGTACCTACAAGCCTGTAGTCCGATGGCTTAAGATTGGTTGTCAGTCTGTTTACTTGCAGCTGTGGTCGTAAAGCAAAAAATACTTGGCTGATTGATATTTTGTTCTGCCGTTGATTTAACTCGTTTACTTTCGGCTTTCTTTACTTCTCTGTTACCGGCCTCAGTGGCGCAGTGGTTAAGCCATCGGTCTCCAGACTGGTCGGTACTTTTAATCCAGATACTGACTCCAAACCCTGAGTGAGTGCTCCGCAAGGCTCAGTGGGTAGGTGTAAACCACTTACACTGACCAGTGATCCATAACTGGTTCAGCAAAGGCCATGGTTTGTGCTATCCTGCCTGTGGGAAGCGCAAATATAAGATCCCTTGCTGCCTATCTTAAAAGAGTAGCCTATGTGGCGACAGCGGGTTTCCTCTGAAAAAAAACAAAAAAACCCCACAGTGTCAGAATGACCATATGTTTGACGTCCAATAGCCGATGACAAGATTAAAAATCAATGTGCTCCAGTGGCGTCGTTAAATAAAACAAACTTTACTTCTATATTATGTACAGCTTGAGTCGGCACTTACCAGCTTCTTGCGTTTGTCGCGTTTGTCATTATCCTTACGCATAGCTTGGTTCCTCATAAAAAGAAAATACTGTAAAATTCCGATATGCTTTTTGAAATCTTTCTTTGATGATAACACGTAGGTGGACCTCTGTAGTATTTCAATAACCCATTGGTTTGAAGCAACTTGTTATAAGTAGTACTAACTGACAACTGTGCAAGTGGTATGGTGCCACTTGTATAACAGCAACACGAGGTGGTGGTCAGGATAGGGACCATTAGTTGAACAATTTTGTGGTCGACGTATGTTGATTTTTTTTTACACGGTACAGTTGAGAGCACTCCCTAAAATTAGCAGTCACATGACCCTCTCGACAGTGTTGTATTTTACACAGAATGTATTCTGACATAGAAATTGTATTGAACTGCAAGGAGTAATTAATAATGGTGTTTGACCTTAACCGCGGAATGAAAATCTGGGTACACTTTGAATTTTCAACCGCTGAGGTCCTATTTGGGACACTGCTACCCAACAAGCGTTTTCAAACGCCAGGGACCGCTCGCATGAACTCCAGGGATGCAACTCCAGGAAATAAGAGTTTGTAAACGTTAAAAACAGTTACGTCCCTTGGTCCAATGTTGATCCTGATTACCTTTCTGTTTAGAACGCATCTTGATCGGATCGGGACCGGCCTCGGTGGCTTCGTGGCAGGCCATCGGTCTACAGGCTGGTAGGTACTGGGTTCGGATCCCAGTCGAGGCATGGGGTTTTTAATCCAGATACCGACTCCAAACCCTGAGTGAGTGATCCGCAAGGCTCAGTGGGTAGGTGTAAACCACTTGCACCGACCAGTGATCCATAACTGGTTCAACAAAGGCCATGGTTTGTGCTATCTTGCCTGTGGAAAGCGCAAATAAAAGATCCCTTGCTGCATGTCGTAAAAGAGTAGCCTATGTGGCGACAGCGGGTTTCCTCTCAAAATCTGTGTGGTCCTTAACCATATGTCTGACGCCATATAACCGTAAATAAAATGTGTTGAGTGCGTCGTTAAATAAAACATTTCTTTCTTTCTTGATCGGATCGGATAAGTTTTACCGTGCGTATATGCCTCTATAGCTTTACGCACGCCTGTCACGGGGGGGGGGGGGGGGGGGGGGGGGGGTAAGTTTGAGGTGGGCGCAGTTTGCAATAAAAATTTAGAAGTAGGTACTGAGACCTAGGCCAAAACCAGCTGACATAACCTGCACATGTCTGGAACAAAAACAAAAATTAAACCCCAAAATAAATTAGAGTGCTCGGCCGAAAAGGTTTTAAAGTGATTTGAGCAATTTTGACGGGCAATCAAATTAAAGTGTGTGGACTGTTTACAAAAACCAAAAAAAAAAGCCCATAATTTCTTGAATGACGGTCCAAATGTTTTTAAAGTCCAACGAGCCCTAAAAGGAGGTTACTTGTCCTAGATAGGGTTGCGTCTAACTCAGGGACGGGATCTTAGGGACGGGATCTTAGGTTGCGTCTAACTCAGGGACGGGACAAGGTGCTTCTTCGTGACCAAGTCGTTCATGACGACTTCGTATCCGGCGCCGCAGATCGTCTTAACAATCCTATGGACGGTGTGGCTATCCATCTCTGCCAATAGGATTGCTTAGCAGTACGTCTTCTGGCGCCGGTGGGTCACGATGAGTCCCGTCATGTTGTTCTGCAGCCCGAGTGTGTGGAGCTTGTAGTGGCATCCATCTGGCGTTGGCTTCCAGTTCTAATTGGAGAAGCTGCCCCTCATCATCGACGTGTTACGCGTCTTGAAGCAATTTCTAACAGATAATTTACCGGCCTCGGTGGCGTAGTGGTTAAGCTGGTATATATTGCAGCTTTTAAGAGTAAATGTGACTCCATGTGTTGTATTTGTATTTATGGCTGTCTTCGGTGGTTCTCCTTTTTTTATGTATAAGCGTGCTTTATATTTAAACAGTGCCTATTATTTATTAGATATATTATCGATATTTATTCACAATGGCTTTATGTACCGACTTTAGTATTTGTTCTTTAAACTGTCGAGGCATTGGCTCTTTTGAAAAACAAAAGGATGTTTTCAATTCTTTAAGGGCTAAATCGTATTCAATCTATATGTTACAAGATACTCACTTTGCAAAGGAAAAAGAACCTGTTATAAGATCCATTTGGGGTGGTGATTGTATTTTTAATAGTAATAATAGTCGTTCTCGTGGAGTCGCCATCTTATTTAATAACAATTTTGGTTATAAAACACATAGGTATTATGCAGATAACAATGGTAACTTGTTGATTATAGATATTACAATTAAAGATTTTCGATTTGCCCTAGTGAATTTATATGGACCTAATAGTGACAAGCCTAATTTCTTCACAACTGTTACGGATGAAATTAAAGGAATTTGGTAATAATTATTATTTAGTTGTTGGTGATTTTAACCTTATTTTGCAAAAATCATTCGATGCTTATAATTATCAAAATATAAATAATCCTCGAGCCAAATGATGGGTGAACTAGATCTGGTTGATGTATGGCGCGATCATAATCCCGATGTCCAACAGTTTACACGGACAAATCCCCTTAAACAAGCTAGGCTTGGCTGGGTTTTTTTTTTTTTTTTTCTTGTTTTTTTTTTTTTTTGGGGGGGGGGGGGGGGTTATCTCACAAAACTTGAATTGTTTAGTTATTGACACAAATATAACTTCAGGCTACTCTTTGATAAGCTAAAAAAGTAACTTAACTAACCAACAAAAAAGTAATACTTATTGGGAATTTAATAACTCTCTACTGGGTGGACCGGCCTCGGTGGCATCGTGGTTAAGCCATCGGTCTACAGGCTGGTAGGTACTGGGTTCGGATCCCAGTCGAGGCATGGGATTTTTAATCCAGATACCGACTCCAAACCCTGAGTGAGTGCTCTGCAAGGCTCAATGGGTAGGTGTAAACCACTTGCACCGACCAGTGATCCATAACTGGTTCAACAAAGGCCATGGTTTGTGCTATCCTGCCTGTGGGAAGCACAACTAAAAGATCCCTTGCTGCTAATCGGAAGAGTAGCCCATGTAGTGGCGACAGTGGGTTTCCTGTCAAAATCTGTGTGGTCCTTAACCATATGTCTGACGCCATATAACCGTAAATAAAATGTGTTGAGGGCGTCGTTAAATAAAACATTTCTTTCTTTCTCTACTGGGTGATAAAGAATACGTAAAGGTGTTCAGAGAAGTAATTTCCAACGTAGTGCAACAATATGCAGCCAAACAAAATTAACAAATATGTCTAGACGATATATCTCAATCTGAAAGTCAATTTACCATCAATGATCAGTTGTTTATGGAAATGTTGCTTATGGAGATGTTGCTTATGGAAATGTTGCTTATGGAGATCCGGGGTAAAACAATTTCTTATGTCTCATTTAAAAAGGAAGAAACAAATAAACTTGAAGAAAATTTAGACGTGGAAATAAATGAATTGGAAAATAGCAGGCAATATTGACTTTGATCTGCTAGAAGCTAAAACACCAACAACAAGAGTTAGAAAATAAAAGAATGAATGAATGAATGTTTAACGACACCCCAGCACGAAAAATACATCGGCTATTGGGTGTCAAACTATGGTAATGCAAATAAATAAAGTGATGATCAACATCAATATAAAAATTCAAGACTTAAACAAAAACAGTGTAAAGAATTGTGCAAAAACACAAATATCACAGAATTTTTACGGATACTGAATTTTACTCAAAACTTAAATTTTGTGCTGTATTGGCCATTCTCAAAGAGAATGTTACACCCCTGCACCACGGTGAGGAAAATAAAAGAAGGAAAAAGATGGAAGATACGCTACAGAGCCAAATGGATCGACACGGGAGAGAAAATGAATAAATATTTTTGCAATTTAGAAAACAGAAACTTTATTAGCAAATCTATGACCAAAATTGTATCAGACAATTTTACTATTGTAACAGACACAAGATGTATATGTAAAGAAGCTAAGAAATCTAATTAAAATTAGCTCTACTGGTCTACCAGTAGATCTAACAGCATTGCGTGGACCCCCATGTCCAGGTGACATTTGATCTATAAATAACAGTTTAAATATCGACCAATTACAATTCGCCTTTGATAGCGTTATTCGGGAGCATACAAATTCTAAAAATATCGGGCAAGACTATTTATGCAATAGGCAAACTTGTTGGTCTATTTCAACATTGAAAAAAAACATGGGGAAAAGTGCAGTAATAAACTCTGGATTGTATACTAGTATAAACAGATTTTATGGCTATACCATCACGGTGGGTTTTTTCGTCTTGAACCGAATTTTATATTCCATTTTATATTGAACTTAGTTTCCGGCATACCCGACTCATTTCGTATACCCTCGGCATAATCCCGAATGTTTTCAAATTCTTTTCAAATCACTGGCATGATTTTGCAAGTAAGGTTTTGATTGGTCGAATGAAAGGTCAACTGGACATGAGCTCCAATGGGCTGCTGATAGATTCAAATGTAATAGTGGAGATAATTTTAATTAGATTGGAAGCTAAGAAATTTTATAAAACGTTGGTTTCGTCAAAAGAACATTTAATCCTAAAGTACGATCTTGCCAGTTAATCTCCCCCCCCCCCCCCCCCCCCCCCCGACACACACACCACCACCACCCAACAAATGGGAGCCCGTACGCTTATGAGCGAGTATTGCGAAATTTTGAAGACAGGTATAATCCGTTGAACAAAATTTAATGACGCCAAGTTCGTTAAACGATATTGAATTATAGGTGGGTTTTGTGTTGAATTATCACAAACTGCAGGTTCTGTTGATTCTTGTTTCTATTTACAGCGTACACGAACAAAAGCCCTAAAATACATAATATAACAATAGTAAATACTATGTTTAACATTTTCATATAATCTATATACATATAAATTATGGAAAAATTCCTAAATAAGTGGGCGGATTTGTATGGAAGTTGTACAAATAACTCATTGGGTTATTATGCATTATACTCTGAATCCACACTCAATGGAGTGTGATAGGGAGCGGCGTATGGCAAGAGAATGAAAATCACCAAAAGCCCGTGCAAAAGCACGATTCGGACGAAGTCGGGGGTATCCCAAAACAGTAAGGAATTGGCTGAGAGAGGCCAATCTCGTTGCGCGTCGTCCCTACGTTGGTCTCCCTCTGACGCCATTAAGTTGACAACGTCGGATGAATTGGCTGCATGCACATGCACCGGGAAGGTTCCGCATGATGCAATCGAGGTGTGTACTGTTCACGGATGAATCAAGTTTCACACTTTTCCGGTCGGACGGGCGACGTCGCGTGTATCGATGTCATGGGGATAGATTTGCCGACGCTTCCGTTGATGAGAGGGACAGATTTGGGGGTGGCTCAGTCGTGGTCTGGGGTGGAATTCCCCATGGGTTGAAAACGCCTTTGGTGGTCATCGCTGAGAACCTGACAGCCGTCCGATACAGGGATGAGATCCTGCAGCCTCACGCCGTGTCCTTCGACCAGCAAAACAACCTGACATTGCAACAAAACAACGCGAGGCCGCATGTTGCAAGAGTGTGTAGGGACTTCCTTGCAGCGAACAACATCGTCCTCCTCGACTGCCCCGCTTACAGCCCCGATCTGTCCCCCATCGAGTACTTGTGGGATCAGTTTGGACAGGAGAGTGAGTAATCGTCCAAACCCACCCATCACCCTTGCCCAGCTCAGAGATGCCTTAGTGGAATAACATTCCAATGAGGAGTGTGAATGCCTTGATGAATTCCATGACCAGGACGGTCAGGGCAGCTACACAGGCACGGGGTGGTCACACACGGTACTAGTGAGACCAGTGAGAGTAGTGGACTCATACACAGATTAACGAGGATTAAACGACATGTGACGGATACTAATGAATTGTTACCATGAGTGTTTGGCTTTCAATTATAGGGGGGTACCCTCATTTGCAATCGGATTATGTTGCCATTTTCTTTCACATTTGGATAAAAAAAAATTGACAGCATTATCATTAGTGTCCGTCCTTCATAGTTGCATGCATGTAGTACAATTGTACATATCGTGTCATACAATTTGATCTGCTGGCTTTAAAGTTGACCCGACGTTTCTTTTTCCTTTCAGTATATATATATATATATATATATATATATATATATATATATATATATATATATACAAGGCCGTAGCTAGCATGCCCCCCCCCCCCCACCCACCCCAGAAAAATATCGGAAAGCATTATAAAAACTTAAAAACTGGTGTTTTAGTCTATTAACTACTCAGCTGCCCTCTGCCCCCCCCCCCCCCCCCCAACAAACAATCCTAGCTACGGCCCTGATATATATATATATATATATATATATATATATATATATATATATATATATATATATATTGTTGTGGCCGCGTCCCTAGGATATCAACATTGTCCAGAGAATATAAATAACATCCACAGATGACAAAGACGAAGTGTTCCAGTTTTCAGAATTATTTATTTAAAATGAAAATAAAGTTACTGTTCACAGGTAAGTTTTCAACAAATAGATAGATCTCTTCCTTTTAGCTCTAGTTATGTTAAAGGAACATTCCTAAGTTTGCTGCATTGTAAGATGTTTCCGACTAATAAAATAGTTCTACGATTAAACTTACATATTAAATATATTTTCTTGTTTAGAATATCAGTGTGTATATTCAATGTATTTCTTGTTGTCTTAATATTTGTAAGAAGCCCAAAGTGAATTTTGTCTTCAAATAATTTCGTAGGCCTACACGTACGAAAAAACATATTTTAGGAAATAAAATGATATTTAACCTAGTGCAAATATTAGAACGATCAGAAGTACGTTTAATAAACAGCCACTAATATTTTATGCAGAAAAATATATTTGATATATAATTACAATCGTTAAAAAGTCTCTGTTAGTCGATAGCATCTTAAAAATTGCAGCAAACTCAGGAATGTCCCTTTAAACCAGTGAAGACTGGATCTCCAATAAATGTAAACTTATCTACAGCTTGCAGTTGCTTATAAAGATTACTACAATAAAAACAAGGTAATTAAATAGAGATGGTTCGTTAATAAAATTTACTTTAAAAATATGTTAAAATTATTCCAGTGTCAATTTAATGTATGTAATGTAATAAAGTTGGACAGCTGAACAAGAGCGAGAGAACAACCGTTGACGTCAGTCTTCTATACGTACCACGTACCACATGACGTCATAACAGCCAATCAGAAATTACGTCACGCTAGGAAGATATCTACCTTTACAAAATAAAAATAATTTCTATTAATAATGACGTTATTCACACAATTGCTCCATAAATAAATTCTTAGAAACTTCAACTTTTATAAATATAGTCTTGGTATGTATTATGACGCGGTATGTATTTTGGCGCGCTATCTTTAAATAGCAATTGTGCGCCATCAAAGAAAAGCTATGACACCCCAGCACGAAAAATACATCGGCTATTGGGTGTCAAACTATGGTAATGCATAAGTATAAACAATTAAAAATGCCATGTAATTAAAAGTACTATTTTCCGTAAGGCACTTTTTTAACATACATATTTAACATCCCTCCATCTCCAAATTTTCTTAATGCATTTTACTCACCTGCTGCACGAAACATTGTCGTCTGATACTAGTGAAATAAACACAAGGCAATTAGATAACCTCTACGTCAATCTATTTTTATGGACGTCCGATTATATTGGGTCAGGATTAAACGACGTTCAAGTGCATATTACATCTTAAAATAAGATCTATTTCACATGAAATGTAAAGCGGACAATGTTCTGAACAATACTAATAATAAACAAACAAAAAAGTATCGAATGACTGTCACATTTACTCCCACTCTATCAATGTACACATAGTGACTGTTTACATGTGACAATCTGGTTAAAATGTATTTTAATTGTGTTATTTTTGACGTGTATTATTAATAAGGAACTTATAGACCACCACACATCGTTTCCAGCTGTTTGGAGTTGTTTTTCTTGAATATTGGTAATTCACAAGTTATCTGGACGTTCTGCGTCAAAAGACATACCGCATCAAAAAGGTTAGAATATTACAGTATGTACATTTAAGCTAAAACTAAAAATCTTACTATATATTGAATGTAATGTTTATATTTTAATGATATACGTGTATATACAATGGGGCTGTCCATAATTTTCAACATTTTCACGAGCGTACAAACCGTACACTTTTGACCACCCCCCTACCCCCTAAAAGTGTACATCCCCAAATGAAAAATGTTGATCGACATTTTTCATTTTCAAAAAAAGTGTACGCTGGCCCCTTCCCCAACCCCCCACCCCCCACCCCCGCGTACGGTTTGTACGCTCGTGAAATTTTGAAAAATTATGGACGGCACCCATTAGGTTGTGTGTCTGTAAATAATAACAAGAAAAAAACATCGTTATTTTTACACTACGCGAGATCGTTGCTTATCTGCGTCAAAACCCATACCTCGAGGATACGTAAGTTTAGCCCATAGCAAAAGCATTCCCAACTTGAAATAATTAATACTGGAAATTTCTAAAGTGCATAAACATAAAACTAGCATTTCGTAATTGCTTTTTTCAATCTAAAATTAGCGAAAACCAATTTAACAGAAAAAGCCTTTAGAATATTCATATAAACTACATTATTTACCAGACACAAAGACAAGCTATGGTGCATTGCAAATCCATTGGGAATTCAAGCTAATCAGGGCCGTAGCTAGCGGGGGGCGGGGGGGGGGGGACATGAAAAAAATCTGGAAAGCATGAAAGAAAGTAAAAGAAAATTCTTTTCTTAACTGTTTAACTACTCGGTTGCCCCCCACCCACCCACCCCCCCACCCCTCCCCCCAAACAACAAATCCTAGCTACGGCCCTGCTAATAGTACAAAGTCTAATGTGCACAAACGCGTGACTATCATTACACAATTGCGTTTTTGGTCTAATTTCAATATAAAATAGTTTTAATGAAAAAGCCTTTGAGGATATTACAAAAACGACATTATTTACCTGGCACAAAAACAAGCCATGGTACATTGGAAATACATGGGGAATTCAAACTAATAATACACGCACATTCTAATATGCATAAACATAAGACTATCATTACAGAATTGCGTTTTTGATCTAATTTCAATATAAAATAGTTTTAATCAAAAAGCCTTTGAAGTAATTATAAAAACAGCATTTAATACTGTTGTTTACAAACATTGTGTATCGATATAGGCCTATCTGACCTTAGCAACCAGTATGTGTAAACAGGTTCTCGGCGTACAAGGATATAGTTCTTAAAAGCACTAATATTACAGTAATCAGTTTTACAGCTATTATCTCACTTAATAAAAAATTTATTTACCATAATGTACAAACAATATTAGGATACGTTTAACTAAGAAAATAGCTAATCGATCGTACAAGTTCTGAAGGAAACTTTACTGAAGGGCAAGGTCAATCCCGGCAGCCATGTTAAAACAGTCGATCAAACGGTAATTTACACCAAGTTTATTTATGAGCCCATGGGATGTTTTTATTAAGTACACACACTTTGAAATTAAGGATATATTTACATAAATAATATTAATGTCAACGTTGTGTCATTGCTTTTATAAGCACATGAATCTGTGAATTAAATAAATTCGAAAACCGCAATGCCAAAACACAGACTTTTAAACATTAAATTAGCATATTTACATGATTTAGCGATCGTATTATACCAATATCCCATAAATAAATTACGGCGACTATTTACAAACATAGTTTCATACACTATAAACATATTATTATGAAATACAACTAAATGTAGCTCGCATTGTGCATCCAAACGATCACTAATGACAATAGTTACGCAATTTCGTTTGTGTCTGTCTATACTATAGTGCGCGACACGACAAACGGTACTACTAAGAATTTCACGAAACAATAACTATAATACATGGCATAGTTCTGGACACGAGCGTAGGAAGGTGCCAAAAAGTGTGTGTGTGGGGGGGGGGGGGGGGCACACTTATATTTACACAATTATAAATCAAATATAAAGCAAAATATCTGAGTGGGGGGGGGCACATGCCCCCCTTGCCCACCGCTTCCTATGCCAGTGCCAGATATTACACAATACAAACAATTACTACTAAATGTAAAAATAAATATTCAGTTTTTTCCAATATTAAAATTACTTGAGAAAAGTCCAGGTCACAGCACACAGGAATGTTGTTGGACAGCCATGACAATATACAGTCATGTCACCTTAGTCTGCGTGGCACCAGACCTTGACCTTAATTTTTTTTAGTGGTAGCCCACCGGGCTTTCACGCTATGAAATCTGGTAGCCCTCAGTACAATTGGTAGCCCATAATTTTAATAAACTTAAAAAAGAAGAGTGAAAAGCAAAATAATTTATTTTTATTTAAACGTTTTAGGATGTTTTTTGTTTAGGTGTTTAAGCATCTTGTTGATTGAAGAGTAACTGGATGTGCAAAAAAACATCCAGTAGCCCGCGGACTACCAGGTTTAGACATTTGATAGCCAGAGTAAGAAATTGATAGCGAAAACTCCCCGGGCTACAGCTAAGGCCAATCCCTGGGCACAAAAGTATGTGCATGTTAATTATGTTACATTACGTCTTGAAACAAGTCTTTAGGTATGTGTGTAAACAAACAAACAACATTAATTTAATTCATAAAACACTGGTTAAAACAACACATCTTGATTGTGAATAATTGTATAAAACTGATAGATAAAAATTGATTGAAAAAAAACTCTGAATTAATGCATTAAAAGTATACTTTTGCCATCCTCGATCAACATGCTTTTGTATCACCTGCCAACACGTGTCTGCCACCGCTGTAATGATTAACCTTGTATATCAACTTACACAAGTTACATAGAAGCTTCAATGCATACCGTATTGTAATTTATGAATCCATAAATGAAATAAATATTTTATTTTATCTGTTAACGTAAACATTCAAGCATACTTTGTATTTCCCTCCGAGTGACACAACACAATATGGCTGCCTAGAATTTGAAGCTTACACTTACAGCATGTCCTATTTGTTTTAGCTATAGTCTGTTTCAAAAGTATCATTGATTGTCCTATATGTCCAACGAACACTATTTGTGCTCATTTACACAGTTAATAACAGACAAGCTTTGGTGAATAACGGTCAACAGTTTTGACATTAAATTTTTCATATAGTCATTTTGAGTTGTTCAAACTAAGGAGCATGGAACACCCTTTATATTTATCTCATTTGCATAATCAAATGTTTTTGAAACAGACTATAACAGGAAGTGTTTGTTGTTTAGAACTTACAAAAAGTCGGATCCATTTGTTGTTTCTGTAAACATTAGCGACAGAAGTGGTTGTTTTAATATTTGCTGTGCAGACTTATGTGCCGTCATGTAGGCCAGTAAATACAGGGGGGTCCCACTAACAATGAGCTCATTGCTTGAGTTTAAAAAATAAATTAATTAAAGGGACATTCCTGAGTTTGCTGCACTTTTGAAGATGTTATCGACTAATAAAGACTTTTTAACGATTGTAATTACATATCAAATATATTTTTCTGCATAAAATATCAGTGGCTGTATATTAAACGTGTTTCTGATCGTTCTAATATTTGTACTAGGTTAAATTTTATTTTATTTCCAAAAATGTAATTATTTTCGTACGTATGAAATTATTTGAAGACAGAATCCAGTTTGGGCTTCTTACAAATATTAAGACGACCAGAAACACATTGAATATACAGACACAGATATTCCAAACAAGAAAATATATTTGATATGTAAGTTTAATCGTAGAAATATTTTATTAGTCGGAAACATCTTACAATGCAGCAAAGTCAGGAATGTCCCTTTGAAATAATTTTCAGTAGTAAAACGTTTTGAAATATTTTATTGATCAAAGCACGAAAATAAGTTGAAATGAATGAATGTCAATTAATAACTAGTTAACCGATCAAGACAAATTATTCTGCTTTTACCAGTCCACAATTTCTCAATGTGACTAGTTGCATTCAGTAACAATCGTCTGCTAACGTTTTCTTTCAAGCTCGATAAGACCATTTTAGTACCTTGTTCAATGGTTTAGATAATTATATTCGTTCATCTTACTATTACAAAAAGTACATGTACAAATCATGTGTTTACAGTCAAATGTGAGCATCTCTCTTGATGGATGGTTACATGCTCACAATACAGGTACGGCATTGATTTCAGATCGCACAATTCATGTTTATCTTTTTAAATATTTTATCAATTTAACACATAATATTATTATTGACACATACATGTTGAGACATTTTTCAATATAAACGTATAAGTTGGGACAAAAGAAAAATATATTGACACAAACGTAATATCGACTCAAACGTATCCACTCAACCGAGATAAAAACATGATAATTAATACATGTTTTGGCCGGGACCGGCCAGTTATATCGACACAATCGATATATCGACTCAAGCAAGTTCGACACAATGGTGCTCGACTGTATATATGTGTGTGTGTGTGTGTGTGTGTGTGTGTGTGTGTGTGTGTGTGTGTGTGTGTATGTATGTATGTATGTATGTATATATATATATATATATATATATATATATATATATATATATATATATATATATATATATATATATATATATATATATATATTTTTTATTTTTTTTAAATAATTCTTCATATGTGCCCATGTGGGACAGGGCTATTCCACCCGAGGGTACATAATGTGTTGTCAGGGACGAGGCTTGCAGAGTCCCTGACATCATATTATGTACCCGAGGGTGGAATAGCCCTGTCCCACATGGATACATAATGGAGGATTATTTTTCTCCCATCAAGTAGATGAAAAACAAGCATTTTGGGAAAACTTGAAAAACCTACACTTTTTTTTTTTTTATCTTGCAATAAAATAATCATAACCATTGAAAAAATCGTACCCAAAAATGGTTCATACTAAAAGTATAAACCGAAAATTATAGTATAATTTCATTATGGCAGCAGGTTTCCTTGTTTTTGTGAAATATAAAAAGCATTTCTTGCGTTATTTTGCCGTTTAGGTGACGTCACCCAATGTTGATATCAGCTCAAACAACAAAAGTCACGTGGTCATGCAAGACCGATTTATTCCGCATGGGCTGACGTCATGGAACATGCTTGTCTTGAATGACATGTTTCATCTTTTCTTCAGAAAGGAACTGCTAAATATGACGTCATACATATTATGACGTTAGTGCAGTAGAAGGTGATTAATAATTACTAAAGGCCACCGCAGACCTTTGCAACAAGGTCCAATTTGTGTTGCATACAACAAAAATCGTACATCGTTGCATCGTGTGCGCTAGCCTGCGATGCAATTTTTGTTGCATGCAACTGAAATTGCTCCGATCAAACATGTTTGATTTTATTGCATGCAATTGCACGCCGTCACAGACGTGTGCGCTTTCGATGCAACAAAACGTTGACGCAATAATTTGAACAGCCAATGAACGGATAGATCACATGACTCAAAATGGCAGCCTCCAGCAGCTTGTGGTCTACAGAAAAAGAGGATGAATTAGTGGTGATGTGGCGTGAAGGACGAATTCGGTGCTACTTTACATAAATTCAGTCTTCTTCGTCATAAGAAATATGTTGTAGAATGTTTCTCGATGACCATCGTCGAAACAAATACGCAGAAAAACCCCGCCATTTTGACTGTCACGTGATCACTTCTAGACTAAAATTGCTGGTTGTCGCATGTGTGTGCGGATCAGTGCAACGAGAAAATAGTTGCATGCAATCATGCAATTTGAATTGCATGCGACAAAGTTGCAAATGTCTGCGGTGGCCTTTAATTACGTAATGGTTGCTTTTATCTAACGAAGAGCATTAAGAAGAGGACAACACTTTCTAATAAAATACTTCTTTTTTTTTCGTTTCATTTCATCATTGGTATTTATGTGATAAAATGGGAAAATGGTAAATTTAATATTTTTTTGTGTCGCACATGTATTCACATTAAATATTTATTTTTATTATATGCATAGCAATGAAATATATAGATCTACGGAAACCATAAAAGTCATATCCGGTGAAAAGTCATATTTTCACTGTATTTTAGCTACAGTGAAAATGTAGAAATCGTATTTACTTTTTTTTGTAAAAGTGCATGATTAATTATCTCCCTTTATCTCGTTTCTTCGTATCTGATCATATTTGAAAAATAAAAAAATGTAATTTAAACACCTGTACCTATAAAAAATGGATACGAAGTGCAACTAAAATAAAATATCTAAAACGAATTGAGTACGAAGCTAAATGATGACACAATATAGTGTTATTGAGTGTAAGTGTAAGAATTTAACGGCGTTCGATTCGTTTCGTTTTTGTGGCAGTTTTTGGAGGATCGCTTTGTCAGGTATTGATAAATAAATGCTAATAAAGATAAACATTATTCAAATTTCTTTTTAAAAGTCTATGGTCAATAAAATGTTCTGGAAAAGTTCCATAGGAAGAAATATATCATGGTGTTACGTGTTTTCGATAGGATAAGCGAAAGACATTACCAAAAAGCAAGTTATTGTCAAAAATTAGGAAAGATGTATATAATAAATAGACCATTTCATGGTGTTTTCTCCGAATACGATTTTTATGTCAACTCGTGATGTGTGAAAACATATTTTCACTCATTGCTTTGCAATTCGTGAAAATATGGTTTTCACACATCACTCGTTGACATAAAATTCATATTAGAAAAAAACCATGAAACAGCCTCTATGTATATAAATGTGAATACATGTGCGACACAAAGAGATATTAAATTTACCATTTTCCCATTTTATCACTTAGATACCAATGATGAAATGAAAAGAAAGACAAGAAATGTATTTTATTAGAAAGTTTTGTCCACTTCTTAATATTAGATAAAAGCAATTATTACGTAATTAAGTAATTATCAATCCTCTTCTACTGCACTAACGTCATAATATGTATGACGTCATATTTAGCAGTTATTTAGCATTATTTCTTATAATTATTTTTAAATACATATATACAGTACAATTGTTTTCTTTTTATCTATATATCTATATATATATATATATATATATATATATATATATATATATATATATATATATATATATATAGTAAAGTACACTTATAACGAATATACTTAGAACGAACTACTGCTTAGAATGAACTGATTGTAAAGTCCCGTTTTATCTCCCTATATATTAATATGCAAATGTGTACAACTACTGCTATAACGAACTAACTAACATGGTCCCTTCCGGTTCGTTATAAGAGTACTTCACTGTATATATATATATATATCTTGCCCACTGGGCAGGATTATCTACCTTTTGCACGGTGCTAGAAAAATCTGTCTGACCCTAGGGCTAGATAAATTGTCCGACCCGAGGGTTAGACGATTTCTACATACGCGTGACGTCATAACTCATGTTTTACTCATATATGCATACATACATACATATATATATATACAGTCGAGCACCGTTGTGTCGAACTTGCTTCAGTCGTGAAACCTCACTACTGAGACCACACATGGGATGGTCTTATTAGTGGATTACTATCGTTTTAAGTTGATTCCAAATTATATACAGTTATAACATAAGATTGTACTACCTGCCATTTTTACAGGCCTCTGTGGCTTCGTGGTTAAGCCATCGGACATAACGCTGGTAGGTACAGAGTTTGCAGCCCGTTACTGGCTCCCACCCATCGCGAGTTTTAACGACTCATTGGGTAGGTATAAGGCCGCTACACCCTATTTATTCTCTCTCACTAACCCACTGTCCTGGGTAGACAGCCCAGACAGCTGAGGTGTGTGCCCAGGACAGCGTGCTTGAACCTTAATTGGATATAAGGACGAAAATAAGTTGAAATGAATACATGTTATTAACAATCGGCAAGAACAAAGAAACCATTAGATGCATGACTTTTCAACACTTGTGTAAACGAAACATGCAGAAAATGTTCTATCATAATATGGCTGCTTTGACAGGGTGGAAATGCACTAAATACGACCATTGCGACTGGCTTTACTGGTCGCAATCTGCAATAGCGAGGTGGTCTTAATACCTGGGTAGTTTTACCTATAAAATGATTAGGAAATAATCCGGTCTTCAAAAAAAGTGGTCTTAATAGCGGAGTGATCTTAATTATGGGGTGGTCGCTAGATGGGAGTTGTTTGTGTGTGTGTGTATGAGTAATTGCAAGTTTAATATTGCAAAAAAAATTACATTTCACCAAATGTCATTACCATTATTGACACACCCAAAATGTATCAGTAATGACGCGTGGTCGCAATTATATATGAAGTCTGTAAATGTTATATCACCAACACACCATTTAGCAAATATCTCAAAATTACTCCATGCAAATGCATTTATTTCTTTTAAAATAGCGTTCGGTAAGACAATAAACATACTCATGACAATTAGGTTGCCCAACTGATAAAACATTTTATTTAAAAAAAAACTCATACTTAAACATTGTCTTTCAGTGTTGCCAACATGTTATCTTGCTAAATAGTAGATTTTTATTGAGTTATTCATCTTTCTTAAATGATTACAATATTTAGTGAGGTTGTAACGGTAATGACAATTATATTTTGGATTTTGTTTTTTAAATATATAATTTATTAAAATTTTAAGAGATACATGTATTTAAATTTATTGACATTGAATTTGGACACAGAAACAATTTAACTACGTTTTGATTGTTTAAAGAGTCTTATTAAGATAGTTAATATAAACAATGATAAAAATTATACCAATCAAAACTTGCGCATAAAATTTGTGCCTCCAATTATAGAATGACCCATACAAGTTATGTGCGGATAGCAAAGTACACGTTTTCTTAGTTTCATAATATACGATAAACGCAGAGAACCTTTCAAAACCGATGTACAAATGCAAGCCTGTTCTACAAATTTCAATTTCTAGCCCACACTTCATTTTGCTGAAATTAGCTTAAAGTCCAGCCACAAAGACATCATTGGACGTGTGTTGTTTAATATGATCCTGATCCTGAGACGAACACCTTCATACTTTTGAAATGCATGAGATTCGTTGGTGATAATATATATATATATATATATATATATATATATATATATATTGCGTTCTTCAAAAGGGAGACCCTGTTAAAACATATAAACATTGTGTATGCTTCTCTGCGTACATGTGGGGAGGGGGGGGGGGGGGGGGGGGCGTTGATCTTAAGGACAAATTCAGTACAACGAAGGTTGGGCTACAAATTGGAAATTGTGGAACCGACCTTTGGGCTACTGGTTGGTATGAAAAATAAAACAGGTTTATTGAGACGTTGTTCTCCTTCGTTTTGTATTATTGTGAAACATCTATCATGATAGGATAAAGTAAGTAAGCTTCCAAAATAAGTCTTTCATTTTTGAGATAAATGATCTTGAAAGTTTTGTTGACACGGCCTTTTCTATTGTGAAAATGAATGTTTTGTCTGGCAGGTTGTCAGACTTTTCCATGGTGCAGGTTAATTTGTATTCATCAACTTCAAGTTCCTTGTCGGTATCAAATGAACATTCATCGATCGCCCACTCAGGTGACTTGCTGTCAGCAATCTGAATAGATGTCTTATACCGACCAGTTGTCGTCTTCTCGAGGCCTATGTAGAAACATCTATTGGATATTTCTATTTCATACTTTATTCCAAATCCCATTTTCTCAGGATAAACTATGCTCCTGCCCGAGAGAATACTTGACAGTGGAACAATATTTCTTCTTTGAGGATCAATGTCTTGTTCTACCTTCTGTTTCTCAGATTCAACGTCGCATGTGCTTGATTTGAAACACAGTTTGGAGTTTGTGTTATTGGTGATGATGACGTGGACTGATTCCTGTCAAAATATACACAAACAAGTATGAACGTTTTATGTACATCAACAGATTGAAGTAAACTAATATCAAAAAACAGAAGAAGAAGAAGAAAAGCTTTGGTACATTAAAAACGTCTAATACCAGATACTGCTTACCTTAGGAACCAACTGTAAGAAAGTACAATCGTGTTACATAAATGGTATTTTTCTATTAATAAGGAATTGTAATGTAAAACATTATCTTTCTATTATTTAATAGTTAGTCTAATTGCACTTTGAATGAAAGTAGATCCGTATATATTGTTTATATTGATGAAACAAAATACACAAGTATTAATGTTTCTCTTCTGAGTGTACATCATCATCAACGATGGCGTCATCATTACCATTATCATCATCGACGTCATCATCATCATAATTAGCATCATCATCGACGTCGTCATCATCTACGTCATCATCACCATTATTATCATCACCATCGACGTCGTCATCATCATCATCACCATTATTATCACCATCATCATCGACGTCGTCATCATCATCGACGTCGTCATCGTCACCATTATTATCATCATCATCAACATCAACGTCGTCATCGTCGTCGTCATCATCATCTTTATTCCATCACATTTAGGTTTACCATGCCAGTGAAACATGAAAATCAGTTTTATCTTCACATTCAGAGGTATTATTCATAAATTTAATCCCATTTAAGTATGTTTTAAAAGCTTTGGTTCTTTTTTTTCTTTTTTTTTTCTTTCTTTTTTTTGTGCATGCAATTAACAAACACGTCTTTCTTGAAAATATGTCATTTCTTGGAAGACCAGCAATTTGTTAAGACAGCATCATAAAAATAATATTTATTTTATTAAAATGAAACTGTAGAGAAATAATAAATTTGCCTCTAGCGCCATCCCAACTCGGCTGTACACTTGATGTTGTTTCTATTATATCGTTTATGGAATATTTGGTTCTGTCGTATTTCATCATTTGTAAATGTATATGCTGACCTTTCTGTTGCAACACAAAGAGAAAACAGTAAAAGGATATCTGCAACACTAAAATATGCCCACAAATGATTTACTTTACAAACAACGCGCATATAAATATATGAAGGGTCCACGGGAATAACCTGTGATGTTACACTTTTTCTAATGTTATATTTTTTTTATTTTAAAGTTCAGCAATCGAATACTATTTATACCTAAGCAAGCATGATTTACCAACAACTTTTAAGGGCCTACCATAATTATTAAAGGTTGTTATTGTCATTGTGACCTTAACATGCACGACTTTTATAATAAAGACATCATAGGTTATTCTCTTGGACCTTCATATTGGGCTATTTCTCATTCCAGCCAGTGCACCACGACTGGCATATCAGAGGCCGTGATGTGTGCTATACAGTCTGTGGGATGGTGCATATAAAAGATCCCTTGCTGTTAATCAGAAAGAGTAGCCCATGATGTGGCGACAGTGGGTTTTCCTCTTTCAATACCTGTGTGGTCCTTAGTCATATGTCCGACGCCATATAACCTTAACTAAAATGTGTTGAGTGCGTCGTTAAATAAAACACTTTCCTTCCTTTCTTCAGTTTGCAAGTCCTCGTGCTCCCTTTTTCTTCCACAACTCTACTACAAGTGTCCTGAACACGAAACGAACTGGTATCAGTGGACAACAATTTGGTATCCACTACTCATGCGTCACCAGTGTTGGATGGTACCCTACACAATGTTATTGTTTTCGTTGACGTCTGGCCAAAATCTATACTCTAATTTTTGTCCACCAAAATACCCACACGTGCCATACCCATAAATCGTATTACGGCGGGAAGGTTGTAATAAACTGCAATACTTGACTCATAATTTGGCATACATATGAAAAATGTTTGTTTAACGACACCACTAGAGCACCTTAATTAATCATGGGCTATTGGATATCAAACATTTGGTAATCCTGACACGTAGTAATCAGAGGAAACCCACTACATTTTTCCTAATGCAGCAAGGGATCTATTATATGCACTTGTGACAGACAAGAAAGCATATACTACGGCCTAAAAAATCAGTTGAATGGATTCATCAAGGTGGTTCGATCCTGCAACGCAAGTACCTCAGGCGAGCTATCAATCAACTGAGCTAAATCCCATCCACATATAAACAAATGCTCTCTCCTACATTATGAAATAGTTTTAGAAAAAAAGAAGCTTACAGTAGTTTAGATATTAACATAGTACTGCACTGAAGAAAATACACCAACACAATCAGTGGCGGATCTAAAGGAGGGGGGGGGGGTGCTACAGTTATTTTATTTATTTATTTACGTTGATGAATCCGAGGGACGAAGGCCACATGCCATTGTCCTCTCCCCCCCCCCCCCCGCAAAATGGATTTTCTGGATCCGCCCCCGATAATTCAAGAGTATTTCCTGACCCTTGAATAAATCTAGCTAGGCGTACACAACTCGTAGAGTGTACGATACATGTGTATGTTTCACACAAAACACAAATATAAATATGGATACCTCACCTTTTTAATGATGTATGCAAATGTTTTATATGGCAGACCTTGCTCATCTGTCGCGGTGCATGCTAACTTGAATCCACAGATTTGAACGTTTTTGTTGACTTCAGACGTACACTGCCTGCATCCCCACGAGGGATCATTTCGTTCCGAAACGCCAATAAACGTCCGGTATTCGTCAGATGCGGTCTTCTTGAGGGCTATGTGCAAATTCTCCCTGGTTTCTTTTATGTTGTACGTTATTCCAAATTGTACTTCCCCCAAATAACCCATGGGACTGCTCAGTGAAATAATGCTTTGCGTGTGTGGGTCAACGTCTTCCTCTGTAAATTGCAGTTTATTAGCTGCTCTTGATTTAAAGGAGAATTTGTAGTCTGTTTCATTGTAGATCTGCACGAGTAATATCTCCTGTCAAAATAAACAAGTATAAATAGTTGGTGTATAATGCATATTTTGTAAGTGTTTAAGTACCAGTAAACAATACAGGAGTGTCTGTTATTTATTGTGCGTTCATCGGGTATGAACAACAACAACAACAACAACAAAAATCATCCCCAAACAGTATGAATTGGCGAATTATTTATTTATTGGCCATAGACATACCTAGATGAACATAAAGAAATAACAGACAATACTTATAATTAAATTTGAAACATTCTTAATAATAATAGCATAAGAGTTCATATTTTATTTTTATTTTATTTTATTTATTATTTTGTTCTTAAACAATAACTCACAGTAAGACAAAGTAGCAATGTAAAGTGACGTCATCAGATATGACGTTGCCTGGCAACGTTATTTTTACTTTAATCGAGAAATGAACTAACTCGCGGTGTTACGACTTAATTGTGTGAATGTAACGGAAAATTAATTATCAAAAATACTGATAGAAAGAAATAAGGGAACACGTCATATTGTAGACCAAATTTAATTAATAACTAGCGTTTTAATGTCTGCATTTCATACCAAGTTGTAATATGGGACTGAATGTCTGTAGTGTTGAATGTGCTGCCTATATGTTCCCAATCAACGTCTGACAATATGAATTGATTTTTTATGCAGTCATTAGTTCTTGTTGCTGTCTGTGTGATCCTTTATTTCTTTCCATCAGTATAATAATAACAACAAAATTAGTCATAGTCTTTTACTATCATTCTCTTGTGTTTCAGAAAAAAAGAACGTTCTGAATGGATTAGTAAAGCACATAATGTAAAGTGGTTGCTTGTTACTCATAGGCGTACGGGCTCCCATTAGTATGTGGGTGGGGTGGGTGGGTGGGGGGGGGGTACTTGGGTGGGGGCTTGGCTTTTGCTAGAATTAAACCAAAATGTTCAAATTTGCATAACAACATTTATTTATATTAGCAATTCTACCAAACAGCTACATGTATATAGAGAAAAGGTCTCAGCACATTTTACCCGAATATCTGTATCATTTTTGCACGTTTTTGAGGTTTTGCTCGAACACTGCCCCCCCCCCCCCCCCCCCCCACCTGCCCCCGTGACATACGCGTATGTTGTTACCATTTAACGTGTACTCCAACTAAACATTACATTGGCAATAAAAAAAGTTTGTTTTGTTTAATGACAACACTAGAGCACATTGATTTATTAACCATCAGCTATTGGATGTTAAATCAGCGTGCAATTTATACATAGGGCACACTCTTTATAACATTAATAATATATTAATTCTCTTCCAAGGGTTCAGGATATTAATATGCATTAAGAAAGTTACCTTTGACAATCTAGACTGTTCAGAATATATTTCTATTTTGGTTTACTTAATTTGGTTTACTCTGTTTGACTATTTGCAGTTTAGCACGACTATATTATGTATGATTAGCTCTGTCTCGGTTACTAGTTCAATATAATATGGATATGACTAATTCTCTAAACATTTTAACTGATCTCTGATTATTCAGTTTTTGCTCAATAATCCTATTCTACAAAAAGATCACTGCTTCGTTGTTTTCCCGTTATGGCGTTTTGAAATAGGGTTCTGTCATAATTTCCTGTACATTAAAATGTGAGAAAACCAGAGACAAAGTTAACGTTTGTCTTTGTGTGACTATTGGATGTCGAACATTTAGTAATTTTGACATATAGTCTTAGAGAGGACACCCTCTACATTTTTCCATTAGTAGCAAGGGATCTTTTATATGCACCATCGGACTGGCAAAACAGCACATACCACGGCCTTTGATATACCAGTCGTGGTGTAAAGCACGCCAACCGTCCTTGGATTCTGCATTGCGCCTAATGATCCGGTTTCTCCTACGGTGTGTCTGGGGTCTTTACCGGAACGGGACTAGTTGGCCCAGATTGTTCAAAGAGTCGGACTATTTGAGAATGCAGCCAGTATGCATGTTGGTCGTGATCTCCATATAAGGCAAACAATTGTCACAAGTTTGACAGCGGACAATATGGGCCGAACTTACGAAGCCTGTTTTTCTTAAACGCAGGTGTTTAAGCATTATAAATGTCTGTAGTTACACGCGTGTATGAATGAATGAAAGAATAAATGTTTAACGACACCCCAGCACGAAAAATACATCGGCTATTGGGTGTCAAACTATGGTAATGCAAATAAATAAAGTGATGATCAACATCAATATAAAAATTCAAGACAAACAAAAACAGTGTAAAGAACTGTGCAAAAACACAAACATCACAGAATTTTACGGATACTGAATTCTACTCAAAACTTCAATTTTGTGCTGTATTGGCCAGTCTCAAAGAGAATGTTACACCCCTGCACCACGGTGAGGTTACAGCACACGCAGGGGTTACACGCGTGTAAGACATAAACATGCTTTGTAAATTCGGCCATGAATGTTTAACAACACCCCAGCATAAAACACCCATATTGAAATATTATTTACATTCAGAATACAATATATATATAATTATGTAAAACCACAGTGTAAAGAACTGTTGGGAAAAGTATAATACAATACAAATATCAAGGTAAGTATATTTTTTAAATTTGTATAGAAATCAAAGTGTTTTGAAAACTTTATAATTAATTCTGGGTTGAATTTATAGGATTCCAAAACATTTCTGTTGCCAAATATATCGTTTCTTGTCGGCTTCAGATGATTACATGCCACCAAAATGTGGCGCACAGTCAGTGTACACTGACAATGTTAACACTGAAGAGGAGAGTCGTTCTTTAAAGTAAATGAATGCGTCAAATATGTATGATCGATGCGACACGGCACAATGCTACTAGTCCATGAGCCACAGGGGTCGGTCGGTACCATCTGGGTTGACGAATGCCCATACTGATTTTTTGTCGAGGCTTACATCCTCCCCCCCAAAAAAAAACACACACAAAAATAATAAAATAAATAATAATATTTTTTTTTTTTTTAAATAACCGTCTTGGAAATGAGGGTAGGATCACAAAATGGGTAGATACACACAAAAAGCTGTGAGTCCTGCAATCCTATCGTACATTTTCCATCTCTAGGGATGTTGGTCTTGATAAAAATCACTGTGAGCATTCGTCCCCACAGGTTCCGACGCCATATAACCGTAAAAAATAAAATGTGTTGAGTGCGTCGTTAAATAAACCATTTCCTTCCTTCACCCTCCCTCCCCCCTCCCCCAGGTGGTACCAATTGGCCAACTTGTGGGTCCTGGTTCATGGACTATACTTCATCCTTCCTGCACCACCTGTAGGAGGACTGCCACTCTCCCAGGATTTGCTTCATCCATCACCTCACCATGCATAACACACGTCCATACTCAATAACTATGAGAATGGTTAGAGAACGTTCAAAGAGCAGTCAAAATGAGAAAAAGTGTCATAAAATTTAGATTTTCTATTAAATACTAACGCAGTACTTTGGCTTACTCAGTGTGTTGTTTGTGTTAGTGGCATATAAAACGTACGACTACGAAGATAATATTTATGAAGAAAATTAATTTTGTTTCCTTCATATTCGTGCTTCATGGCCTTTAACTATCTCTGGTGTTTCGACACTTACTTTTCAAAGTTTGCCTCGACTGGCGCATGATGCAGCACTAATCTTGAAATTCGGCGGCGGGACGTAGCTCGGTGGTACAGCGCTCATCTGATGTGCGATTGATCTAGGATCGATCCCCGTCGGTGGGCCCATTCGGCTATTTCTCGTTCCAGCCCCAGTGCTTCACAACTGGTATACTGAAAGGCCGTGGTATGTGCTATCCTGTCCTGTCATATAAAAGATTCCTTGCTACTAATGAAAATTTTTGGCGGGTTTCCTCTCCATGACTGTCAAAATTACCATATGTGTGACAGCCAATAGCCGGTAATTAATAATCAATGTGCTTTAGTGGTATCGTTAAACCAACAGTTATTGAGGAGGTTCGAGAATTTGGTTAAAATTGTCACTGACCTTTTTAATGGTGAACTTGAGCTTCTCGGTGTTTTCTTCTGTGGACGGTTCCTTATCGCATGTTACATAATAACCACAATCCACCAAACGCAAGGGTAGCTTGTCATTGCATTTCTTAGACGCCCATTGAGGTGGCTTCTCGTTTTTGTTTCCTTCGCTCGTTTTCTTAAATTGTATGAAGCTCATAACCGAGCCTGTCGTTGAAATACCAAAACCAATACATAACATCTCGTTGCTGTTTTCTGTTTGCATTGCCAAGCAACACTCAATACTTTGAAGCATCCGTTGATAACACTTGAGACGCAAAACACTCTTTGTCAGTGGTTTGATGATTGTGGGGTTAGGTGTTTTTACCCATTCACCATTCGCCTTGTATTCGTCTTTGATATGAATGATATTCTTTGTTTCGTTCTTAATTTCAATTTCGAGGTTTCCGCTTTTAGTGAAGAATGTTGGCACATTTAAAACAGTTTCACCGAGCATTCTGTTGAAACAGAAACATGTTCCTTTAAATTAATGTAATAATAGCAACTACGCATAATGTACTTACACACATCTGTGTGTGCATAAAGGGATATATACCAGTTATGTTTAATTGCATGTATTGTTAAAATTGGTCTTAAAATTAAAGTTTTATCATTTTTGGATAATAATTTTCTTTTGTTAATAATAATTATTGTTGTCTTGTAATTGTATTTATAGAGTATAGTAAGTTGAGGCATTAGTTAAGTGCATTATGTGCGGATTTAGACATTCATTCAGTTATAGAAACACTAAAGTTACAATAAAGGAATGCAAAACGTAAAGGTGAGATCACGCAGATAGTCGACTTACTTGCCAAAAAGCAACAACAAAAAACAACAACAAACCCTATTACGTGCAAATAAATAAACAAAAAAGTGTGTGATGTCACATTATTGTATTGTTCCTAACCCTAACCCCATGTTGGTGTTTTATGCAGCAATTTAACTCTTTAAGTATAGGACCGGCCTCGGTGGCGTCGTGGTTAGGCCATCGGTCTACAGGCTGGTAGGTACTGGGATCGGATCTCAGTCGAGGCATGGGATTTTTAATCCAGATACCGACTCCAAACCCCGAGTGAGTGCTCCGCAAGGCTCATTGGGTAGGTGTAAACCACTTGCACCGACCAGTGATCCATAACTGGTTCAACAAAGGCATGGTTTGTGCTATCCTGCCTGTGGGAAGCGCAAATAAAATATCCCTTGCTGCCTATTGTAAAAGAGTAGCCTATGTGGCGCAGCGGATTTCCTCTAAAAAAAAAAAAAGTGTCAGAATATTTGACGTCCAAAAGCCGATGATACGATAAAAAAAAAATCAATGTGCTCCAGGTGGCGTCGTTAAATAAAACAAACTTTACTTTAAGTATAGAACCGTTCAATGCTGCATAACACAACATCTTATATTGTGTATGCACCCTCCCCATGTAAAGCTTTTTAAAGCTAAGTTCACACCTCCCTTAGAATTAGTTTGATACCTAATAGCCGATATATTTTTTTCATACTGGGATGTCGTTAAACATGCTTTCATTCTTTCATTCATTCATTCATTCTTTTAGAATAACGTGACACTCGTCAATTCCCCACCCCCTACCCACCCACACACCTCCCGAATTCCTTCCATAAAGATGTACATTGACCAGTATTTTTAGATTTTCTGTTTTCAGGCCCGTGTGAGTGATATCTGGAGATATGCTAGGCTCGGGCAATGCTAGGCTCCGACTACCAACATCCACGACAAAGTTGGCGAACTCTCTGCTGTCACAACTTCTACGACTATTCAGTTGCTAGTCTGAGCGCTCTTACAACTTGATGTTCGTCGTATACGACTTCTATGACCGATTAGTTGTTAATTTGAGGGCACCCGTCGTATATTGGGAGTGGGGAGGGATTACAACGCAAGCGTCGAGTTGGCCAACTACGTCGTGCCTGTTGACAGTTTAAGATTAACATTAGTATGATAGTTGTACGGGCCAAATTAGACTTTGGTGCAAGCCGACCATATCTGTGTGAATACTGATTTAGTTTTTTAAAAATAAACAACCCCTCATTACCCCCCAAAAAACCCCAACAACAACAAAACAAACAACAATAACAAAAAACCCACCCTACCTAATCGGCACCTTCCCAGAAACTATTTCACTTTTTGCACTAATTATTACACTATTAATTATAATTATCTTTGAATCTATAAGTTGTAAATAAACATTCCATTTGCTGGGCTTTTAAAATGTTATCGTGATCATTTAGTACCAATCAAATGTAGTGTCCGTAACAACCGCATGCATGTTGGTTAAGGAAAACTATCAGTTAGGCCTACCTAACGTTTTTAATACAAATATTTGTAGAACTAACTTTTAGGTGTACGGTCATAAGCATTCTGCATAAACAAAATGTCACATGTAAATGAATGAATGAATTAATGTTTAACGATACCCCAGCACGAAAAATATATCGGCTATTGGGTGTCCATTTTGGTACACAAATGGATATTATGGGGGGAAACCCGCGAAAGATTAGATATTTTCGTGAACATTTTCACGGCTGTTAAACTCTTAATCTCCTTTGTGGCCTTCTATTAAACATTAAAGGCGCATAACCTAGTTTTAACCCGTAAAAAAATGGACAATAAGTTTAATTCATTTACAAATCTGTAACTCATTTGGATAAAGTTACAATAGAGTGAAAGAAGAGTCTGTGACGTTAAACGGGAAATATCCTTAAAACTAGACTAGAATTTGAATCAATAACTCGCTACTTCTCAGACGCACGTGCGTTTTAAAAAATATATAAGAAACACCAGGATGACAAGAAACATAAGTAATGTTTGATTTCAGTGATCAAAAACGGCTCTAATAGTGAAAAATATGCTGCGATGTTTAAACACTAGGATCTGTCCCTTTTAATGTTATTATTCCACATATGATAACGTTAACAATGCAATAGTAAAATTAAACATAACTATTCTTCATTAAATTCATTTAAACTAAAACGTAGTAATACCCATGTTGATTACAGAATTAGTCATTTTAAAAATCCATTACAAAAATGCTATCATTACTTGATATAACAATCCTGAGTGAATATTTTATTAAAGTTATCATTTGTCAGGTGCTGGTTATTTTATTTTAGCATGTACCATAGTTTGACACCCAATGGCCGATGTATTTTTCGTGATGTGGTGTCGTTAATCATCCATTCTGTTTTATTCTATTCAATTCCCACTGGTGTATATCATTCATTTCTGAATTATTATATATGTTAAATATGCGTTAAATATACGTTCGCCCCTCTGACGTTAGAAGTCTCTAGACGCATGTAAAGCGTCGTATTATGGGAAGCCTTGAAGGGTCTATAAGATATTGTAAATTATCAGACTATATCTTGTCAAAACTGTTCTTCAAGTGTCATACAAAATATGTAATTTAAAGTCGCAGATCCTAGTTTGAAACCATGGAAACAAGACAGTAAGTTTGGTTAATCTGCAAACCTGTAATACATCTAAATAAAGATGCAATAGGAAGGAAGGAAGGAAATGTTTTATTTAACGATGCACCCAACACATTTTATTTGCGGTTATATGGCGTCAGACATATGGTTAAGGACCACACAGATATTGAGAGAGGAAACCCGCTGTTGCCAATTCATGGGCTACTCTTTCTGATTAGCAGCAAGGGATCTTTTATATGCACCATCCCACAGACATAATACATACCACAGCCTTTGTTACACCAGTTATGGAGCACTGGCTGGAATGAGAAATAGTCCAATGTGTCCACCGATGGGGATCGATCGCGCATTAGGCAAGCGCTGTACCACTGAGTTACGTCTCGCCCAGATTCAATGGAGTAAAACAAAGAGTCCGTGACGCCGAAAGAGAAAAAAAGCCTTTAAATATATACTAGAGCTCGTCTCCACAACCGTTGCTTCTCAAACGCACGTGCGTTTTTATAATTATGAAGAAAAACAAATCCGTTTGAGGCATTACAAACAGAAGGATAACTATAAACATTTCGGATGTACAGAAATTGATATTCTAAACAATAAAAAGTAAGTAACGTCTGATAACATTTGTCAAAAACGTCTTTAAAAGTGAAAAATACGCCCGTAGTGTTAAAAAAACCCACACCCCAGGGTATGTCACTTTAAGAGAATGCGTTCTTTAAATAAGGTACGTCATGTTATGCAGAAGGCATCTGAACCGTCTGATACAAAAGGTAGCTACAAGCATAAGCGTACGAGACAGGAGGCAGGGGAATCAAGTGCTCCCTAGTTCTGGAACAAAACATCAAATCCGAGCAAACATGATAGACCTTTTTACCATGTATTTCCTTCATTCTATCCTCAAACTTGGTTGTAATCCATGTAAAAATGCGTAGTGGTTTATTTACAACCCTATATAGCTGTTTGATTATAATTATATTATAAATAAATGTAGGGTTTTTTTCAAATTCGGGCATTTTCGTTTAATTAGGGCAAAAACAAGCCTGCCACCCCCCTCCCCCTTACAAAAATGGGAACCCGTACGCCTATGGCTCTAAGCTTCTTGAATAAGGTATCATTTGTGGCATGATTGACTGTAGGAATCCAAAGATTAATTTTATGAAAGTAACTTAACAACACATGGCTGTCGAATAGCTAGAATTATATAATTTTAATATATCTTACGTAGATGATAAAACAATGTCAACTGAATCCGATAACATCGACTTTATTGTAGATAACCAACTTTTCTCCTTTTGACCCGACTCCATTTTTCTTTCCAATAATACCACTTGAATACCTTGCAAAATATTTTGTGTTAGACCAATCCACACTGACACAGTTTCAAAGTAGAAATGTCCACCATGTTCTCATTGGTATCATTAAAGAATTAAATTTCTGTTTTTTGTTCTTCCATCGGTGAGGCATCAGTTTTATATGCGTCATTCACAGTCAACAGCCTATCCGGTCTTAAACCTGGCTTCTATTTGGAGTCTCAGGATCCTAAAAACGAAAGAGGGAAACACGTTGATTGTTGTCCCACTTCATATATCGTTTATATATATATATATATATATATATATATATATATATATATATATATATATATATATATATCTTCAAAAAAAGAAACGCAAAAGGGTACAAATGGGTTATAACTCCGATTTTATGTTTCCTACCGGTTCATGCTTTGTGAATATAAGGTCATTGCATGTCCCAAACACATTCCCACGGTTACATTCGATAAAACGCAGCTACTGTACAATAAAGTTCCAAAATGTGAATATTCGCAAAAACGCAGCCACGTGCAAACCATGTCACCACTGCACGTGCGTTGTCTGCACGTGCAACATGAACACCGACAGTATAAAAGTGCAGGGTGTTCGCTTGCCTGGCCTCTGTATCTTGCCGACAGTTGACAATCCAGGACATGCCACGTCTCAGTGAACCGCAGAGAAACAATGCCATCAACCGACTAGACGCAGGCGAATCCAGAACGGCCGTTGCCAGGGCATTCCGTGTGTCCCCAAGCACCATCTCCAGACTGTGGGACCGTTACCAGCAACATGGATCAACACGTGACCTCCCTAGATCCGGTCGACCACGGGTCACTACCCCCGGGCAGGACCGCTACATCCGGGTACGCCACCTTCGGGAACGATTGACTACTGCCACCTCCACAGCCGCAGCAATACCAGGTTTGCGCAGGATATCCGACCAGACCGTACGGAACCGCCTACGTGAGGTAGGAATTCGTGCCAGACGTCCAGTTCGAGGTGTCATCTTAACACCACAACACCGTCGACTCCGACTGCAGTGGTGCCAGATTCATCGACAATGGCATCAACTGCGATGGAGACAGGTGTGGTTCAGTGACGAGTCCCGATTTCTGCTCCGACGTCATGATGGAAGATGTCGCGTGTATAGGCGTCGTGGTGAACGTTATGCGGCAAACTGCGTGCAGGAAGTGGACAGATTCGGCGGGGGTAGTGTCATGGTGTGGGCAGCCATCTCACACACTGGCAGAACTGACCTGGTCCACGTGCAGGGCAACCTGAATGCACAGGGCTACATTGACCAGATCCTCCGGCCACACATCGTTCCAGTTATGGCCAACGCCAACGCAGTGTTCCAACATGACAACGCCAGGCCTCACACAGCACGTATCACAACGGCTTTCCTACAGAACAACAACATTAATGTCCTTCCTTGGCCATCGATATCACCGGATTTGAACCCAATTGAGCATCTATGGGACGAGTTGGACCGACGCCTCCGACAGCGACAACCACAGCCCCAGACCCTGCCCGAGCTGGCAGCAGCCTTGCAGGCCGAGTGGGCCACCATCCCCCGGGACGTCATCCGTACTCTGGTTGCTTCAATGGGCAGGCGGTGCCAGGCAGTTGTCAACACACGCGGAGGCCACACCCGGTATTGACTCCAGATGACCTTGACCTTGGTGGTGTGTCCTATCACTTACTCACAATGGACTAGAGTGAATTGTGAACAATCCTGCAACATTTGGTAATTATCGGACTCACCATTCAATAATTAAATCAATTCTCCAAATGTTACGACAATGTGGTTTTGCGTTTCTTCTTTTGAAGAGTATATATATATATATATATATACATACACATATACGTGTGTGTGTGTGTCTGTCTGTGTGTGTGTGTGTGTGTGTGTGTGTGTGTGTGTGTAGTATTAAGCCATGCCACTGAAAAAAACCACATTCGGATGAGAGGTACAGGTCGATTTTGCTTCTCGGCATCAAAGAACCCGACGTTCTGATAGGGTAAATGAATCAGGCGACATTCTAGATTAAAATAATCCTTCATATGTGTCTACGTGGGACACGGCTATTCCACCCGAGGGCAAGCCTCGTCCCTGACATCATATGATGTACCCGAGGGTGGAATAGCCCTGTCCCACATGGATACAAAATGGAGGATTATTTTTCTCCCATCCAGAAGTTGAAAAACAAGCGTTTTGTGAAGAACCTATATTTTTTACTTTTTATCTTACAATAAAATAATCATAACCATTGAAAAGATCGTACCCGAAAATGGTTTATACTAAAAGTATAAACCGAAAATGATAGTATAATTTCATTATGACAGCAGGTTTCCTTGTTTTTATGAAATATAAGAAGCATTTCTTGCGTTATTTTGCCGTTTACCTGACGACACCCAATGTTAATATCAGCTCCAACAATAGAAGTCACGTGGTCATGCAAGACCAATTTATTCCGCATGGGCTGACGTCATGGAATACGCCTGTCTTGCATGGCTAGGGATGGGAGAAAGCTCCCTACGTATTACAGAGGTATGACTCAATAAACGGACTATCCAATTGTGCTAAAAATGAATAACCCAAATAGATTAGATTAAATTTCTAATAAGGTCACGCGCTATCTGTAACTGTGTGTGTTTGTCTGTGTGTATATATGTGTATTGATGTATGAATATCTATATATTGTGTGTATGTCGAGATATGACGTATTATTTATGAGTCACGTGACGGGTATCCCCCGAAGAACCGCAGTGTCAAAACGATTTACCAAACTCGTATAACGAGAACGCTTGACCGTCCTCAGCGACGTAGGATAAATAGAAGAAAAAAAACAACAATGAAAATAAGTTATTAAAAATTAATAAAAACATGTACCGATATAAGTTTATACATTAATAAGTTAAAGGATTTAATTATCTCCTGAGCCATTGCGTTAATATCTATGTATGTAATAGTCAACCTCAACATCCGTATAATATATAAATATTCATACGTCAATACATACTAGGCAGTGCCAGGTCTGCCCACTGTTTCATGTACGTAAGTGGGATCGACCGCGTAGCTCGTAAGCCCCATTCACGTCAACATAGTTTTGTGTTTGTTCAAGCACGGTGTCCTGGGCACACATTTCAGCTATCTGGGTTGTCTGTCGAGGACAGTGAATTAGTTGTTTGTGGCTACCGAGATAGAAGAGGTTGTAGTGGTCTTACACCCATCCATTGAGTCGTAAAAACTTGCTGTGGGTGGGAGCCGGTATCAGGCTTCGAACCCTGTTCCTACCAGCCTTATTTCCGATAGTTTAAGCACAACTCCACCGAGGCATACGGTTGAGTTAAAGAGCATACTTTTTATGCTTCGTGGGAAGTCTGCAAGTTGCGGGTGATTCAATGCCATAGGTTCGAGTTCCAGCAACGGCATGGGACAATTTGAGAGGTCAGAAAGGATTTAATTATCCCCTGCGCCAGTGCGTTAATATCTGGGTTTGATTGTTTTCTTGTATTAAATTAGTACAGAATCGTCTATACTAATAATATTAACTATACTAATAACAATTAACATGATCACATGTAATGCATTGCTGTATATTGTGTTAAAGACACTTGTTAGAAACCCACAAAACCGATTAAGATGTCCAGGGAGTGTTATGACAAGTTCACCACTGCTGGCCACTTTATATAAACAATACTGAAGCCAATTCCCTTCTGCAAAGAATATGCAATTTGATATCCTGACACAGAACTTTTGTCTGCTTGATTCATGGCCAACACATTTTTCGTACTTATACAATATGTAAAAGTTCACAATACCTTAGTCTTCATTTACAATCCTCCGATGACTAATGTCTACCAAGGAACTGCACTTCCCTTTGTCTACTTGGTGGGACTGAGACGGGAGTAAATAACGTTGATGGAATGGGCTGATTTGAAGCCCTGGTGTGCTGCGCAGTAGTAGCCGACGGTGATGGAATGGGCTGGGTTGAAGGTCTGGTGCGCTGCGCTGTCGTCCGTTTTGCAGCAGGATGCTGAAAAACAAAAATAAAAATTAGTATCATATGTAATATCAGCCCATCCTAATGCATTTGCTATTTTGATGTATAATAAATAAAATAAAATAATGAATATTATTAAATGTAAACAGTGGTATTACATTAAATGGCAAAATGGTTTACGAAGTAAACAATACACCCATATTCCAGGTTCTCGTATGCCTGAATATTTCTCATAGTGCAGAGCAGCTAGTTCTGGCAGTAGACACTTGTGGTAAAAACTGTGAAGTTTAGGTAACATTCTGGTATTCCATAGGTGAGTATCTCGGAATATCCTCTCAATATGCAGTTGGTGAGGAGCTACTGTTTGAATGACAAAATCCAGCCAATCTTTCTGAAAAATATTCAGCTGACCCTGAATTTGCCAGTAGTATTTATCTTTGATCTTCTGCCTCAGTTTTCCATTGTCTTTCATCAAACAGAAATGCCTTTCCTTTTCCACAGCTTCCTCCAAAGCAGTCGACTTCTTTTGCAACAAGTATTTCATTTCCAATAATCCCTGATCACCGTCATCATTACTTGCTGCTAGATAGGAATGGATTGGATGAATACACAATCCTTGTGGCTCTATGTTCACTGGATCGCCGTCTTGTGCTTTCTTCGAAGTGTATTCTGTAATTGTGGCAGTCTTGGGTGTGTGTCTGGTTCCTTCAAATGAACTATATAACAGCCTCATCACATTGGGTTTTACAGGAATGCTCGGATTTCTAGTGCATATGTCTCCAAAATCTGATGATGTAATACGATTTTGTCTTTCGTTCTTCTACATTAGACAATTTGATTGTGCTTTTATTTCATCCTGCAACCTTGCTTGCAGTGTATCCATCCATCACCTCTTGTAACTTGGCTTTTGACATATCAGGTACTGCATCCACAGCATCTGGTCCATATTCCAATTTCGCGGTCTGTGAAAAGCTCTCCTTGGCAGCTCCCAATTTCCTCTTCCAACGTTTTGCTTTGCACACAGGCCATGCAGATAATCGCTTGTTGAAAGTTATCTTTTGGGCACGCTCATCATATAACTGAGGAAGATGGAGTGTGCGTCACTTTGGTCCAAACTAAAGGGGACCATTCTACTCCCAAAGTTTGTCTCAGGGCGCCACCATAACATCTGGCATGCCACGACTATCTGTTACATCTGTTGTAGAATTTCCCACCATCAAACTTGGCCCTAATGTTCATCCATGCCTCAGCTAAAATGGTAGTGAAATTACCCAATAGTCTGGAAGATTTGGCAGCTGCACGGCTCATGATATCCGAAACATCTTTACTGAGATCTGTCTCAACTTTGGAAATGCTACATGTAGCAACTGGGCCAATAAAGATCTATCCAATATGAATACTGGTCATCTACTAGTAAATTCAATGGATCCTCTTCATCAGGGATAGTCTCCTCAATGTCCACATCATCAGATACTGGTGGTTTGGATTTCTTACAGAATTCAGAACAGTTGTCATGATGTCCGAAAACAGGATGTACTGCATTTCCTATATCATGTTCCAGTTGTTTTTGCACAGCTACATTGCAGATTACGCACAGGACAGCTGACACCAGACGGATTCGTACTGCTTTGGTAAGCTTTCCTCTTCCTTTGTAGTTGGGGTGGGCATCAACAATTTTCTCAAGGTTTGGATGGAGGCACTTGCAGACATGATTGGAACATTCCACTTACGTGACATGGGGTCCCCACACCGGTACCATTTCCAGAATTCGAGCAAACACGGAATTGTCCCCATCACCTACAATCCTTATATATCGGACACCATAATCTATTTCAGCCCTACAGAACCCCTCTACAATGATATCCGAATCCATAGCCTGGCTTGACTGCTCCCAATTCTTGAAACACATGTGTTGTTGTGCCACCCCTACGTCACATATATACCATGTCTTATTTCTTACACCAATAAAAACATTCTGGTGACTTGGCCAATGATGATGGCAACTCCACCGAAAACTGCGACACATACACAGACACATACTCATAAACACACAAACACATGAGCATACACACATGCAAACACTCACACATATGACATAAACACACTGACAGACACACAACAGCACCCATATACACATGCAAACACACACATACGCCACAAACACATTCACAGACACACAAACACACTCAGATACACATGCAAACACACACATGACACAAACACACTCAGATACACACGCAAACACTGACACATACGACAAAAGCACAGTCAGACACACGCAAATACACTGCCAGACACACAGAAACACACCGACAGACGCATGCAAACACACTGAAAGACACACTAAAAATCCACTGACAGACACACACAAACACACTGACAGACACACACATAAACACACTGACAGACACATACAAACACACTCAAAGACATACAAACACACTGACAGACACACACAAACACTCTCACAGATACACACAGACACACACAAACACTTTGGCAGACACACACAAACACACTGACAGACATACACAAACACTTTGGCAGACACACACAAACACTCTCACAGATACACACAAACACTTTGGCATACACACACACAAACACACTGACAGACATACACAAACACGTTGGCAGACACACACAAACACACTGACAGACACATACAAACACTCACACATACGACACAAACACACTGATAGACACACACAAACACACTTACAGACACACAAAAACACTCACACATACGACACAAACACTCTGAAAGACACATACTGGCAGACACAAACACGGACAGACACACACATACGTTTATGTATATGTATGTGTGCATGTATGTGTGTGTATTGTCGCACTTTACAAAGTAGAAGCCGTTATCGAAAAGTAATACTTTAATCTCGACTTTTTACTTCGAATTTAGCTGAACAGGTTTCACTGCCTCGGTAACACATTTACGTTAATTCGGGGGGTGGTGGGGGTGGGGCGGGGAAGTCAAGGAAAATGTTGACAACTAGATTGTTTGCAATGAATTTCCTACGTTCTACAACTAAAATTGATCTTGATCAATGTTGGTAAATGCCAGTCCCTCCCCCCCCCCCCCCCCCCCCCCCAGGCATAGGTTCTAATTGTTTAAGGCGGATGTTTGCTCGAATTAAACGAAAATGCACGAATCTGAATAACAACATTTATTCATATTACCATGTTTCCCCGATTTTAAGGATTTGCTCCAGCACTAGGGGGCCGTTGCCCCACTCCTGTCCCCCATAATGCCCCTTCCCATCTCGTACGCTTATAGTGGTGTTTGTGTCCTATGTGTCTGTGTGTCTATTAGTGTGTTTGCGTGTGTCTGTCAGTGTTTGTGGTGTGTACCAGTGTGTGTCTGGCAGTGTGTTTGTGTGTGTCTGTCAGTGTGTTTGCATGTGCCTTTGAAGGTGTTTTTATGTGTCTGTCAGTGTGTTTGTGTCCTGTGTGTGAGTGTCTATCAATGTTTTTGTGTGTGTGTGTGTGTGTGTGTGTGTGTGTGTGTGTGTGTGTGACTGTCGGTGTGTTTTTTGTGTGTTGCTGGCAGTTTGTTTGTGTGTGCCTGTCAGTGTGTTTGTGTGTCTGTCAGTGTGTTTGTGTGTGCCTGTCAGTGTGTTTCTGTGTGCCTGTCAGTGTGTTTGTGTTTGTCAGTGTGTGTGCGTTTGTCTGTCAGTGTTTTTGTGTGTCTGTCAGTGTGGTTGTCGTATGTGTGAGTAATTGTGTGTGCGTGTCAGTGTGTTTTTGTGTCTGTCAATGTGTTTCCGTGTGTGTCAGTGTGTTTGTTTGTCTGCCAGTGTGTTTGCGTGTGTCTGTCAGTGTGTTTGTCTGTGTCTGTCAAGGTGTTTGTGTGTGCCCGTCAGTGTTTGTGTGTGTCTGTTAGTGTGTTTGTGTCTGTTCAGTGTTTGTGTGTGTCTGTTAATGCGTTTGTGTATATGTCAGTGTTTGTGTGTTTGTCTGTCAGTGTTTGTGTATGTCTGTTAGTGTGTTTGTGTGTGTCTGTCAGTGTTTGCGTGTCTGTCAGTGTGTTTGTGTGTCTGTCAGTGTGTTTGTGTGTGTCTGTCAGTGTTTGTGTGTGTCTGTCAGTGTGTTTGCGTGTATGTCAGTGTGTTTGTGTGTATCTGTCAGTTTGTATGTGTGTCTGTTAGTGTGTTTGTGTGTGCCTGTCAGTGTTTGCGTGTGTCTGTCAGTGTGTTTGTGTGTATATGTCAGTGTGTTTTTGTGTGTGTGTGTGTGTGTGTGTGTGTGTGTGTGTCAGTGTTTGTTTGTGTCTGTTAGTGTGTTTGTGTGTCTGTCAATGTGTTTATGTTTGTCTGTCAGTGTTTGCGTGTGTCTGTTAGTGTGTTTGTGTGTGTATGTCAGTGTTTGTGTGTGTCTGTCTGTGTGTTTGTGTGTGTATGTCAGTGTTTGTGTGTGTTTGTCGGTGTGTTTGTGTGTGTCTGTCTGTGCTTGTGTGTGTCTGTTAGTGTGTTTGTGTGCATGTCAGTGTGTTTGTGTGTGTCTGTCAGTGTTTGTGTCTGTCAGTGTGTTTGTGTCGTATGTGTGAGTGTCTGTCAATGTGTGTGTGTGTGTGTGTGTGTGTCTATCAGCGTGTTTGTGTTAGTCTGTCAGTGTGTGTCTCTCTGTCTGTGTGTGTGTATGTATGTGTGCCTGTCTGTCTGTCAGTGTGTTTGTGTGTGCCTGTCAAAGTGTTTCTGTGTGTCTGTCAGTGTGTTTGTCGTATGTGCGAGTGTTTGTGTGTGCGTGTCAGTGTGTTTGTGTGTCTGCCAATGTGTTTGCGTGCCTCTGTGAGTGTGTTTGCGTGTCTGTCAGTGTGTTTGTATGTGTCTGTCAGAGTGTTTGCGTTTGTCTGTCAGAGTGTTTGCGTGTGTCTGTCAGTGTGTTTGTGCCGTATGTGTGTGTGTTTGCGTGTGTCTGTAAGCGTGTTTTTGTCGCATGTGTCAGTGTTTGCATGTGTATCTGAGTGTGTTTGTGTGTATGTGAATGTGTTTGTGTCGTATGTGCGTTTGCATTGCGTGTCTGTGAGTGTATTTATGTCGTATGTGTTTGCATGTGTGTATGTCCATATGTGTTTGTTTTTATGAGTATGTATTTGTATATTTGTGTATGTGTGTATCACGTATGTATATGTATGAATGTGTGAGTGTGTGGATCTGTGAGTTTGTTTGCGTGTCTGTAGGCCTGTGTATGTCCATATGTGTTTGTTTTTATGAGCATGCATTTGTAAGTTTGTGTATGTGTATGTGCGTGTTTCTTTGTCTTTGTCTATCTGTCTACAGACGCGCGTGCCTGCTTGCGTGCGTGTGTGTGTTTTCGGAAGCAAAGGGCTAGAGAATCCGAACATCCGCCCCGAATCCGCGCCTGTATCACAAACACGTGTAACATTATGATTGTTTTAAGCATTATTAGTTTAGAGTCACTTCGTACAAATATTTAGTAGTTTAATAATTACTGTCATTATTAAGCAAACAATATAATTTTAATGCGTAAAGCAAAATAAAATCTATACCCCCCCCCCCCCCCCCCCCCCCCCCCCCCCCCCCCACCTTTCCCATACGAAATCCTATTTACAGCACATCGTCAGCGAACAGTTGTGTAGAAGTCAGTTTTGTTGAGCAGTGAGGTTGGCATTAAAAATAGACGCAGCTAAATAGTGATGGGAAATTTCCACGCAGCCATTTCTACACTGCCTATCGAAGTGGGCATGAGTTTTTCTTACAACACCCTTAGTTTCGCACAAACTTTAAGTACTTTTTTTACAGGTACCCCATACATGTTCCCAGCACAAGGCTACTTAACACAGTTGTACTAGATGAAATAAAAGTGCATACATTTGTTGCCAAGATGAAACTATATTTGTTTACAACCAACACACTCACATCTATCAAAAGTTTGGTGCACCTCGAACTTTAACCCAACCGGAAGTTATTTGGTTTAGTATTACCTAAAGCACCATATTCACAGTGCAGGGGTTGTTCCACATGAAGATGGAAAGTATAAAGGTATGTAATATAAATTATGATCAGTAATCTGTATTTAGCAACCACAATTATAGTATTTACATTAACTTGAAAGCACTGTAGTAGCCAGCAATTTGGATTGATGGGTATGTGGGGTGGGCACCCATTATCCCCCCCCCCAGTGTTTTGTACGTGCAGGGGGTGGCACTGGTGGGGTATCCGATGGGAGTGGGGGTGGGCAATCAACATTTTAGAAAACAAACTTATAAAGGCAAAACAATTCCTGATTGGGGATGGAGCATTGCCCCCCATTCCCACACTTACCAATCCCCAGCGGCAAATGATAATCTTCTTAAGATAATTTTTAAGGCCTAAAAGTTAAGTTTCACAGTATCACTGATATTGTTTAAAATTATAATAATTACTCAGTATGTAACAGCAATATCAGTATATTGCATGAATAAAATACAAAAAAGCCTGCTGAATTTTGTCAATTGTGATTGAATTTGTTAACATCTTCTTTCAGTTACACGAAGAGAGTGAGGCACACAAGACTGCTGTGCTAAGGAAAATGAGAGAAGCTATCCCAGGGACAACATAATAGTTATAATTTAATTACAACAGTTTGTAATAAAACTAAAACAAGTTATGTTTCCTTCTTTTGTGTTGTTGTTATTGTTTGTATGATATGATAACATGTTTCTAAAGTGCAATATAAGTAAGTTCCTTTTTTAACGAAATTCGGCGGGCCATTCAAAAGTTATACGGGCGAGTCAATGTTGCTGTGAGTGGCACGATTGGCCAGTCAAAAATATCTCAAGTGCATACCCTGTAGTATGGTGCCAGTTAAAGAAGAAACGCACTGAAACTGAATCGAACGTGACAAAACACTCCGCGACTGTGCTGACTCAAACTACAGATCTTGCAAACGAAATAGAACATGAAATAAGAACGGATCATTAACCCCCTACCAAACATCTTGACTCCAAGTCTTACATGATGACATAACAGTACAAAGATAACTATAATAAACAATAAGTACGCGTTTGTGTTTTGTAATGCAATAAAAAAAGTACAGTTTATTTTGGTAAAATACTTGTTTTGATTTTTTTCACAGATTTATTTTGCAATCGATATTTATTTTATTAGTAGCCTACTACTGTAGTATTTACAATATCCAAATTAAACACATACGTGTGCGTGCACCAGCACACATACACACACACACACACACACACAAACACACACACACACACACACACTAACGCATTATTACATTTTACAGTGGCAGAAAATAATCATTTTGATACTATAATCAGTTTGCGTCAAAAGGGAACCGATGAATTGGCATATAATTTCATGATGATTAAAGATAAAATTAATATTAAAAACATGAATTTATTACGTTTTAAACCCATACCATCGCAAACAACATTTTTGGTGGAAAAAGTTCAGTGTAAATTAAAAAGATAAAATTGTTTACAAATTACCATCAAACTGCATAGGATAAATCTTCTTTTTTGACATATATAAGGCGTATATAAGGGTTTACGGCAATTGATGGAAAATCCAAGTTAATCTGAAAGACAAAACCTTAATACATGACCAGGGCCGTATCTCTGCACAATGCAATCTAATGAGCATTTGGCAAAATAGTGGATGATTCCATGGATCTATATCGTCTATAGGAGGACAGCCACTCCTGAGAAAATCATTTACTGGAAATTTCATCCCTCTTGCATCGCCACAAAGTTTATTCTATCTCGACAAAGAAGACTGCCACTCCCAGACTAGTTTACTATAGCATATCCAGTTCTATCTTTAGTGTTGCATTATATTTTACTTCAGAGACAATGCAAGTCAAGCTGCATTTCTTGGATGTTCTGGCATTTTGTCTTCACCACTGTATTAGAAATAAGATTTAATCTGTATATAATTTAATGGTAATTTCTAAAGAAACATTTTTATTTATAATGGATTTCTTTTCAAAATTGTTATTTCAGATGGTATGGGTCCAAAATTTAATAGCATATTTTTATATGAATTTTAACTTTATTTATTCATTATTGGTTTACTTTTGACGCAAACAAACTATATACGGTCAACACATGGTTATTATTCAACAAAGAACATTCTAGTTTTGAATTAAGCTCGGCAATTAAATTTCAATGTGATAATTGGAGGGCTAGTTTAATTTGAGAAGGGTCGGTAAGATTTTTCTTCAACTGACCCTGCTGGCGACCATGATTTTCAACCCTGGTGTAATGTGTTTTACGGTTTGTATGGAAAGCGTATCTCATTTTTGCTCCCCAACAAACTTGCTTTCTGGCCCAGAAGTGCATTACTCTATATAGTTTCCCATTTGATACATTTTGACTGCATATACAGCTTTGCATTACCACATACTCTTCCTCATAATAACTAGCTCTGTCTGTAACATAACTTTGTTGAATAAATTATTCTGATGTCTTTCTCTGCCAAATTAAATATAACTGAAAACGATACCATTATCAGTACTACATAAAGTGGAGTCAGTCCATAGGACCCTCACCCCGAATTATTAATATTACCTCCACATTCCGATATTACTTCAGGGATAGGGTTAAGATTATCGTCGACTTTAAGAGTTTAAAATATTGAGCTGAGTGAACACAGGTGCGCTGTCCTTAAAGTTTCTCTTAACTCTCAGTCTGTTACCTGCATTTACGTTATTTATGGTGTCTGTGACAAAATGGTAGTAGAGATCAGGTGGTAGAAAAAGCACCTAATATATATTTAGATGGTATTTTATTATTATCAAACTTAGAATTCTATACATTAATACAGGTTATGTCTGCTGAAAAGACAGTTATTGTGTTTAGACATGTGCAATTTAATTCAAATAAGTATTCTTACACTGTTTGAATTGAGGATTCTAGTCATCACAAATATAATGCTAGAGGCTATTTCTGTAATGAAATTACTAATATTTGAATATGTTGCTCTTATGACCATTAACTATCAAACCTAGATGTGTGCATATAACCAAACACGTAAAAGACAGCGCATTTTAGGAAATGACCTTCAAACGACCTTGAAACTAAATAAAATTAAATTTGTAATTTGTAATACTATGGTTAAAGTCTTATTATTTAAAATAAAGTATATACACCAGTCACAACCACAATTCCTCAAAATACGGTAAATCAGTGTAAATATATGAACATATATACAAACTACATCATTTGTGGTGCTATGATCTTGACTTTGAGATATGACATTGAAAATATTCAGGAAAAAACATTGGCACCAAAGGTTTTCAGAATGATACTGTAATAAACTTTAAAATTATGAGGGCTTCTAGAATTTTTATAAAATCCACTAGCCATGGGATCAGTGATTTAACAAATTTACTAGCCACGATTAAAAATTCACTAGCTCTACTGTACTTTAAGTTAATACAATTTTACTAATTAATATTAATAATCGGATGTCACCTAAAGAGGGAGATAGACCTTAAAAACACTAACATTGGGTGGTGGTGGTGGGGGCAGGATATTCATATTTATCCCGCAATCACTGTATACATTGGCAAGATATGATGACTAGATAAATCTCTATATTTTTGGTCACTGACGAAAAATATAGGTCACGTGACATAAGCCCAACTCGACTCGGGTATTTCGGAGTAGATTTTCAATAAACATACTCTTTAAATCATTTGTTGAAGGGCCGTAAATACAAAGAACTTTAAGTTTTGCGATAACAATACTAAACTTGTATATTTATTTATGAATTAGAGTTTAGAAACGGTTTTTTAATGTGACAGAATGTAGCGAGCGTCTTACAATAATGACGTCATGCATCTTGTATGGCGTCATACATCAAAAGCCTTACTAGGTTGACAATACTCGATTTGCGAACACAAAACTGGAATAAATAATAATTTTCCGAATATTCCTGTAGAATTGCAGGATAAAAGAAATAATTGGTTACTATCTTAAGACATCGGCTTTATCCTGCGAAGGTTAGAATGGCGAATGCAGCGAGGCAGCATTTGACTAATGTCTTTTCACTAGCCGTCGGGCATGGCAATAATTATTATTTACTAGCCCAACACTGAAATTCACTAGCCATGGGAGTGGGGCTACCGTAATCTAGAAGCCCTGATTTATATAAGTTGCCAACTGTCTTCATTAAATTTCCACGGAATTACAGAACAAGAACAAGTTTATTCTATATTAAGGCGACAGGCCCAAAATACACCAAAAACATAATATAATATATATTTTGTCGCATGCGAGTGGTTAACTTACAAAACATCATAACTTAGCTTTCTTATTACAGATACCTGATATAAAAAACGATGACAAATTGTACACCAATAGTTCATTTGTAGATGACATCAGCTTCACACAAATAATCGAAGTTGGTACATACGAATATTTATTGATAAAATAAAAAAAGAAATTTTTTTCTTAAGTCCACGGAATTACAACTGGCCCTGGACTACGTATTGTTAATGGACAGATGCACATATAATTGCAACGCTGCTATGTTTTAAGTAGGAGAAAAGCCTTAAATTGTCCATTCTAATGCGCCTCGGTTGATCTCTCCCATATATTCCTTTATTTCATTCCGCCATTATATATCTAATCTGTAATATAAAAAAAAGGCTTCATCTTACCTTTTGCCGAAAATCTTCGAACGTATTTTCTAATGGGTAAAACAGAAAGGAGAGCGAGAGGTTGCGAAGAACTTAGCAAGTACGTTAAGCTGTAGGTCGTATGCGCAGTCTCTTAAAATTAAGTACGATCCTGATTAGTATTTTTCTAAGAAAACTATAACTGATTTTAACAGGATATAATAAAAATAGATCCACATAGGCTCACGTGAACGAAGTGGGTCATAGAGCATAATACACACCATTGATAGACGGTTTCTTTCAAAAATTCTTAAACGTCGCTGGAGCTTAGTGTTTACCTGTGCCATGGTTACATAAGTATACACACACACTACCCACACTTACACGGATATTAAAGGTAGCACTAAACCAAATAACAACTGGCTGGGTCAAAGTTCGAGGTGCACCGAACTTTTGATAGAAAAGTGAACACCACAAGTCCTGGGATTGTAATAAATGTGAATGTGTTGGTTGTAAAGAAAAAGTTTCATCTGGGCAAAAAAAAAAGTATGTAATTTTATTTCATCTAGTACCACTATGTCAAGTAGCCTTGTGCTTGAAACATGTATGAGGTACCTGTGAATAAAAGTACTCGAATTTTCTGCGAAACTAGGGTAGTCATAGACGCTACCCGTTATCTCTGAAATGAGCAGCTTGACCTCCATTGTTTTAAAATTCGCTTTAAGGGTGAGGGGGTAGTATTTATATCCGTAGAGTATATGCAACTGATACGTTGCTTGTAGGAGTTTTAGCGACATATGTTACTATTGTCGTCTATGGGATAATATTTGGTAATATACACCCAAAAGGGGCGGGCTCAAAGTTGTATAATAACCAAAAACAGTTATTCATTTTTCTTGTGGAATATAAAGATGATACCTTGAACGACATGTCCACCAAAAATTATATCTAAGTAGATATTGCTAAATCCAATAGGTACACAAATGTCACAGCTTGACAATAACACATATTGTCAAGAATAGTAATTTATATACTACTTAACACACGTACATGTTCGCAAGATAAACATTTAGAACAAAACACTCAACCGTATATATCATAGCCAACCTATACAGTAGAAAATAACAATTACTCCTGGGACACTATGGGTGTACTGATTAAGCAAAATCAAGAATTAATTTTCCTTTACTCCCTCTCCCAATCTTATTTGATCACACACACACACACACACACACACACACACACACACACACACACACACACACACACACTCACTCACTCACTCTTACACACACACACACACACACACACGGTTTGCGTTTGGTAAATTAATGATATATATCAAAAATACATTTAATATATTTTAAATACGTACATGCATTACAAATGTCCTACTTTCAACTATATTTATCATTCTGTATATATACCTAATATTTAATGTATAATTGGATTTTATATGTATCTATAGTTTAAATATAGTGTAAATACTTTAATATTGAACACATAATGGAAAATAATCTGCACAGGTTTGGCTAACATGCATGTATACATTTATGTACACAAACAAACACACACACACACACACACACACACACACAGAGAGAGAGAGAGAGAGAGAGAGAGAGAGAGAGAGAGAGAGAGAGAGAGAGAGAGAGAGAGAGAGAGAGAGAGAGAGAGAGAGAGAGTACTCCCCGAGTGGCTTGCCGAGGATTTTTATACTTTTATCAAGGAGTGCTGATAAACTTGGTACTTGGTGATGCATCGACCAGAAGCGGTCAGGCCCTTTATAAGGGCCCTATGGGCAACCTAGGGAGACACCACAGCATCGTAGAGGTCTAAAGTTAACGAGCTACTCTCGATTCACTAATATCAAAACCTATATTAGCTCGGCCATTTACCTTTCGACCGACCGTTCAAAATTGCGCCAAATTCCCTCAATCAAAATTGCGCACCCTTTTCTCTTTGGCATTTAACTGCTCCATTCAAATTCCATAGCACCACCACCACCCCCACCCGCCTGCTACCGATTTGATCGGGCTGCTGGTGCTCCCTTACACCTGCCAGTGCCGGCGGTCCCTCCTCTCCCCATCCCCCGACTTTCCTGCCAAAGCCGGCTCTTGTGCCCACGACAGGCGTGCGCTACAACAGCTTGTTCTGAATGTGCACGTAAATCCCTATGACATGACATGACAAGTGCTGATAAATTATGATATCACAAGACACGAGGGGTATTCTTTTTATCATCCATTATCATTATTTTCATTTGCGACAGTTGTAAACAATGTCAGTAATGTGGATTGAATATCAGTATATTTAGCAGCGGTAGACTCGTTAACTAGCAGAACGGCAGTGGCGTGACGTCACTAAAGATAGGTTTAGCGCTGAAACAGACAGTGACGTAACAAAATATTGTCTTGTGATTACAATTTGACCAATCAAGATTATAAGAAACGATATATCCTAAGGAGAATATCGCAGGAGATACCTCCTACAAAAGACTTCAATGGATGATAAATAAATATATATATATATATATATATATATATATATATATATATATACTACGTAGTATTTATTGAACGTTCGTTGTATTACCAACAGCGCTAAACCGCTTATCGTTATAGGTAGCACTAAACCAAATAATTTCCGGCTGGGTCGAAGTTCGAGGTGCACCGAACTTGTGATAGAGAAGTTAACACCACAAGTCATGTGATTGGTTATAAATGTGAGTGTGTTTGTTGTGAAAAAAAAAAAAAGAAGTTTCATCTGGGCTAAACATGTATGCAATTTTATTTCATCTATTACCATTGTGTCAAGTAGCCTTGTGCTTGGAACATGTATGGGGTACCTGTAAAAAAAGTACTTAACTTTTGTTCGAAACTAGGGGTGTTGTAAAAACATCCGTTTATACCGAAAATGAGCCATGAAAGGTACCATGTTCTACAGTTAATACTTTGAGGTAAGGGTTGTAGTACTGGTATTTATGTGTCGTATTTTGGTTGATATATTGCATACAGTGTTTTTAAACACAAACGTTAACTTGGTCGCATTTGGGATTTTAATTGGTGTAGTCCAACCTATAACGCGTATGCACCACGTCCAGTCAGCAATCTAATTAAAATTAGCTCCACTATTACATGTGGATCTAACAGCACCCGTTGGAGCTCATGTCCAGTTGACCTTTCATTCGACCAATCAAAACCTTACTTGCAAAATCATGCCAGTGATTTGAATTTTTTTTTAAACTTTCGGATTTATGCCAGTGGTATACGAAATGATTTGGTTGAATTACGAAGTATGCCGGAAACTAATTTCAGTATAAAATTTTATATAAAATTCGTTTCGAGACGGAACAAAAAAAACGTTTATACTAGTATACAATCCAAAGTTTATTACTGCACTTTTCCCGCTGTTTTTTTCAATGTTGAAATAGACCAACAAGTTCGCCTATTGCATAAATAGTCTCGACCGATACTTTTAGAATTTGTATGCTCCCGAATAACGTTATAAAAGGCGAAGTGTAATTGGTCGATATTTAAATTGTTATTTATAGATTTAATGTCATCTGGGCATGGGAGTCCATGCAATGCTATTAGATCTACTGGCGAGACCAGTAGAACTAATTTTAATCAGATTGGTCCAGTCAGCAGTTAGTGTGGCGACTGCCGAGCTGTCCTTCTTTCGTTCCGTGTGTTTGTTTACACTTTGACGTCTGCACGTTGCTTGGTAGCCTGCCTTGAAATAACTTGCCGTGTGTCCTTTCCTGTTTATTTTTAGTCCTGTGTTACACAGTGTATTTTTAACAAATAATATACTTACATTTAAAACTAATAAATTAATACCCATTAGTATATACTTAGGTGTTTAATTTTAATTATAAATTATTTTATATTTATATATAGCCTATGTGGTGTGGTGTTTTATGTTTATGTATGTATGATTGTGTGTGACTTGGTGTTATTTGACAGTACTCCCCTCCTGCTCCAGGTTCTTGCATTATTTTTTATAAATATAATGAAATGTTTTTAAATTGGCCGTATGCTATTTTATTATTAATATGTTTATAAGCGTACTCTTTTTATTTTTTATCCAAATTTTAATAAGCATATTTATTAGTTTCAATACATACATACATACATACATACATACATAGTTATCCCCTGCACCAGTGTGTTAATATCTATGTATGTAACAGTCAACCTCGACATACATACAATATATAGATATTCATACATCAATACATACAAGTCAGTGCCAGGTCTGTCCACTGTTTCATGCACATAAGCGGGATTGACCGCGTAGACTGTAGGCTCCATGCATGTGGTTGAGTTAAAACTTTTATTATTTAAGCATATAGAACAGAAAATCATATTACGTTTGGTGCATATATGACGCCGCACTTCGCATTGGTTTCACTACGCTGGCTTATCCAGGTCAAAAACAAAGCCATGCATTTGAAAGTGGAACACTTTTGACGGGCTCGTACCGATCTCGGTTTTCATTGGCTTATCACAAGTATAAAATTCCCCAACAAGAGATCACGTGAGATTTCGCAATTTTTGATCAAATTTAACTGTCTTGATTGAGGGGGTCGTCTCATATCTCCAAAACATATTTATATCCATAGAGGTATGGTACAACGCCTTTCCAGGGGTCGGTGAGTGGGGGATTTGCCTTGTCATTTTGACAGTGGCCAGCTGTTGGCATACGCGTTAAATGTAACGGGGTGTTACTAATTACGTAACGCTCTAGGGGTAGAGGAAGAGGGTACTGTGTTCGATTTACGTAACATTTTTCAAGACTATCTGTTATTTTTATTCATTACTTAGACCTAAAAAGGTGTTTTTTGGAAATGCGCGGTCAGTCTAGGATCGATCCCCATCGGCGGGTATACAAAAATACCATGGTATGTGATATCATGTCTGTGGGATGGTACATATAAACAATCCCTTGCTAAAAAAAAAAATGTAGCGGGTTTCCAAGGCGCGCGTGCAGGGATTTCAGCGGGGTTGCGGTTATAGACTGTGTTAAACGAAGTTTATATGGGGCCATGCTCCCCCAAAAAAATATATTTCAAATCTTGTTAAGCTTGGGCAAGTAAGGGTTTCGACCTCCAATACCCTCCCCCTGCACATGCACCCGATTCCTCTCTAAGATTATATGTCAAAATTACCAAATGTTAGACATCCAACAGCAGATGGAAGGAAGGATAGGATATGTTTTATTTAACGACACTCTCAACACATTGTATTTACGGTTGTATGGGGTCGGATGATTATTAAATCAATATGCTTTATCTTTGATGTCGTTAAACACACACACACACACACACACACACACACACACACACACACACACACACACAACTGTACCCTTTCCAAACGAAGTCATATTTATTTGAATTTGTCGATTTTAACACGTAAAATTAAGAAGTTAAAACGTTCATTGTCTACTTTAGTATATTTTATTTTAAAATATATACATGATTAAAGTGTTACTAGTATACAAACTAAACTTTGAAAGTTCTACTAACACTTTATAAAATATCAATTCTGAAATAGGAAGGTACGACTGTCGATAATACGTTGTCAAGATCAAACCGGTTTTAACTAAAGACTCTAGTACCGTATCCTCAACCGAACGTTCTTCCTACAGCGCAAGATTTCTCTTTTAATTTTTTGAGACGAACCCTACAATTTGAAATCGGCAAACGCACGTGTTAACTGAAACTGACAACATGCTGTCGTTTGTGCTTTGCCAAGCCATGGCGGCACAGGCGAGGAATCAAGCGTATACGTTTGACGATATCCGTTCATAGCGAACACACACGACTTTTTTAAAAGTGCATTATTTTGAGCTTGTATTTCATATTTGTACAATATGGTAACTAGAGAAAGGGAACGTGGTAACTTCGGACTTTGGTAACTTCGGCCTGGTAATTTCGGACCGGTAATACCGGCCTCTGTATTAATGAAAGCAACTTATATCTGGGTTATACGTTAACGAGCATCCTTTTTATGAATGCCTCAATAGCTCAGAGCGCATCGTGGTTAGTCTGTAATTTGCGGGCGATTCGGTACCACGGGTTCGAGTCTCAGTAACGGCATGGGACAATTGGTGAGACCAGAAAGTATTCAATTATCCCCTGCGCCAGTGCGTTAATATCTATGTGTGTAACAGTCAACCTCGACATACATACAATATATAGATATTCATACATCAATACATATATATGTCTCTGTGTGTGCGTGTGGTGTGGGTAATGGATGGGTAATTGTGAACATCAAGCCATGGATCAAGAACAGTATTATGTCATATAAGGAACATATTTTATAGGGTATGACATATGTAGTACTGACAATGGTATCGTTTTGTTTAACCACACCGCTTGAGCACATCCATTTATTAATCATCGGCTATTGGATGTCACACATTTGGTAATTATGACATGCAAAAAGGAAACCCGCCACATTTAGCAAAATCAAGAATTAATTTTCCTTTACACCTGCCACCTGTTTCAAGCGGCCACTTTTAACTGCTCCCATGTGTGACCGCTTAAGACAGGTTTGTGAATATTTAACACATAATGGAACATAATGTGCACTGGTTTGTCTAACATGCATGTATACTTTTATGTACATTTGTGTATACATTTCTATCTATCTATCTATATCTATATCTATATCTATATCTATATATCTATCTATATGTATACATATCTATATATATATATATTATATAATATATATATATATATATATATATATATATATATATATATATATATATATCAGAGTATGTTATTTTCAGTTTCAATACGATCACCAGGGGCGGCACAGTATTAAAAAAAAAAATAATAATAAAAAATAAAAAATAGTGGTATAGTTCGAGGTTGCCAGACTATCCTTTCAAATTCACCAGTGAGGAAATGTTTACAGATACAACAAATATACCACACACACACACACACACACACACACACACACACATACACACACACACGCACATAAACTGGCCATACTGTCTGTAGCGTTTTCTGCTACTTATTATTAGTTTATTATCGTTTGTTTACGAGAAATGGTTTTTATGGTTATTAATTGGTTTTGGTGTCAAGTCAACTAGAATAAAAGACAAATGGAAGCACAAACAATTAAAGGTAAAAAGTTTGTTTTGTTTAACGACACCACTAGATCACATTGATTTATCAATCATGGGCTACTGGATGTCAAACATTTGGTAATTTCGACATTAACTCTTGGAGAGAAAAACCCACATGTTCTCATTAGTAGCTAGTGATCTTTTATATGCACCATCCCACAGACAGTATAGCACATACTACTGCCTTTGGTGTAATAGCTGGTACGAGAAATAGCCCAATGGGCCCACTGACAGGACAATTAAAGACCACGATAAAGCTCACAGTCTCTGATGTTCATTGAAACAATAAAACAATCTCTTGTTTATCTTACCCTCTATAGCTTTAATACATTCAGTAAAGTGTTCTAATCTTTCAGATGACCTCTTGCAAATGTGTGTCGCATTTAACAGAGAGCAAACATTAAGCCATAATATGTCTTAATACTCTGTTTCAGAGCGTTATGTGCTTACATTTCACAACAAGCATGCTCCCAGAATAAGTAATAGTGTTCCTTTTCCACACTATAAAACATTATTATCCCAAAGTTATAGACACACATTAAAATTATGCAGTCTTGGAAAGCAGTGGTTTTCGGTGAGCTTTTTCTCAAAGAACAAGGGGAGTTTTTAGGTAAAGTTTAATTCTAAAAACGCACGTTTACCTGAGAAGTAATGGTTATCGAGACAAGCTCTGGCTATTTTTATTAGCTTCTCTGTTATAACCTTATCCAATCTGTTGGAGGTATGTAGATTAACTAAACTTAAGTGTCCATTTTCACGGGCTGAAACTAGGGTCAGTATAGCTTAATTCAAAATAATTTGTCGTCTGCTGCAACCACTTTAGAAATCTGCATGGAACCGGATAATAGAATTTTAAAGTATTGCTCAGTTCAAAATTGTCATCTGCTTCAACCAATTTAGAAATCTGCATTGAACCGAATTATAGAATTTAAAGTAGTGCTTTGTTCAAAATTGTCGTCTGCTACAACCACTGTAGAAATCTGCATGGAAGCAAATTATAGAATTTTAAAGTATTGCTTTGTTCAAAATTGTCGACTGCTACAACCTCTTTAGAAATCTGCATGAAATATAATTAAAGAATTTTAAAGTATTGCTTTGTTCAAAATAGTCGTCTGCTGCAAACACTAGAAATCTACATGAAACTAAATTATAGAATTTTAAAGTACTGTTTTGTTCAAAATTGTTGTCTGCTGCAACCACTTTAGAAATCTGCATGCAACCAAATTATAGAATTTTAAAGTAGTGTTTTGTTCAAAATTGTCGTCTGCTGCAACCACTTTAGAAATCTGCATGCAACCAAATTATAGAATTTTAAATATTGCTTAGTTCAAAATTGTCGTTTGCTGCAACAACTTTAAAAAACTGCATGGAACCAAATTATAAAATTTTAAAGTAGTGCTTTGTTCAAAATTGTTGTTTGCTGCAACCACTTTAGAAATCTGCATGGAACCGAATTGTAGAATATCATAGCATCTGATAGCAATAATGTTGGAACATATACAGCAAAACATTTGTATCCCTATACATGAAAGAAGTAAGCTGAAGGAAATGTCTTATTTAACGATGCAGTCAACACATTTTATTTACGGTTATATGGTTAGGGACCACACAGATTTTGAGAGAGGAAAGCCGCTGTCGCCACTTCACTTGTTTTTGATCAGCAGCAAATAATCTTTTATGTGCACCATCCCAGACAGGATAACACATACCACGGCCTTTGATATACCAGTCGTAGAGCACTGGCTGGACCGAGAAATAGCCCAATGGGCCTGCTGGCGGGGATCGATTCTAAAGGAACCGCACATCATGAGAACTCTTTACCACTGGTCTACGTCCCTCCCCGTTGTATGACACAAAAGTTCAATATATAAATTAAGGTCAGTAGGAATAGCAAATTTATGTTGTTAATGATTTGTCTATTTTATATTTATATTTTATGTATGAACATAAAATATAAATAGAAAATAGAAAGAATATTAAAAGAAATGTAAAATGCATTGAACATAAAATATAAATAGAAAATAGACAAACCATTAAAAATAAATATAAAACATGAACTAAAGCTTTGCAGAGTCTATATTTAACAGATCGGTAACAGCTACCAATGGCGTGATATATTGCTGAACTATAAACTGTGTTTACTAACGACCTGGGCCCTGTTCCACGAAACGATCTTAGCACTAAGATCACCTAAGTGCATAAGGTAGCTATGCATTTAAGGTGATCTTAGGGCTAAGATCTCTTTGTGGAACGGGGTCCTGGTATATAGACACGACCTTTGCATATGGTGGTATTTCGTTCCCCGGGAATCGATAATTCTCGAGAAATAAAAATAACAAACACGTACTCGATTGACATGATTTCGTGGCACAGATACCTGCTATCTTAGCTATATGCATGGGTGGATAGTACGTACATCTTGGAACAAAAAACCCATCTCAGGTGCGTGTGCAGAAAGGTCTACACTGTGGCGATCAAAGCTCTTTTTTTAGGAGGGAGGGGTCGTATGATGCCCCCCCCCCCCCCCCCCCCCCCGACACTGTTTCCGGAATGGTGCATATAATACTATATGTCAAAATTACCAAATGTCTGATATCCAATAGCAGATGATTAATAAATTAATGTGCTCTAGTGGTGTCATTAAAAAAAAAAACATTTTTTAACTTTAACCTTTTTCACAATGCAATACAGTTTACTTACTCCCAAAAAGGAAGCTGGTTATTTTAAATTGAAATAAATGTCAAATAGTCTTTCCTACCTTCAGTGGGTATGATTTTAGATTAAATTTTAAAATACCAGTTTTGATTAGTTCATTAATAAAGCTAGAGCAATGGGTACTAATCAATGCCTTATACGGAAAAACAAAATTAATGACCATTTTGATTATTTACATAATTTGGCTGTGAGAATATAAATACTACACGGTGTGCACTGTACGGTCGCCCGATCGCCCATGGCGAGTCAAAATAGCGTCGGGCAAATAAAAACCGTATCACGTGTCTTCCGTCTGGCGACCGAAAATTTCCACGTATTGTATTATGTATCAAACTGCAAGTAACTAATGTTTGTAAGAGATCGGAGAGTTATTTTTTATTTATAGTTTTCAACTGGTTTGCTATTAGTATCTGCGCAACCAAACCCATATAGGACATCATAGCGATTACTTACTGTCTATCGAACAGTCTAAAACCATTCGGATTGCCTCTGCTGGTTTTGATTATGTATTCGGAAAACCTCGGCCACGTAAATGTATCCCACCACTATTACTAGTATGCTATGTTAATTTTACCATTAATTCTTAAATCACTCTCAACCTGTATTTGTATATGTGTATATATACCGTGATTATATATGTATGTATTTATGCTGATAAGTTTGTTTAACTTAAGGCAAATAAAGAACTTGAACTTGAAAAAAATAAAAAATAAAAAATAAAAATCGGAACAACTTGTCACATTCCGCTATGCTATGTTTTGCTGAAAGATTATCATATTGTTTAGGTCTTACTACACAGATGTCATCTGCCATTGAAACCCATGTTAAATTGCACAACTTCAAATGAAGATTGCCAATAGAACGGGGTTCTCGTTGGCACTAACAACATACACCATTGCGAACATACATTATATAAGCATTTATTTTCACTCCAAAATTTAGAACATTTCCGTCTCAGTTTTTTGCTATATGACCGCATCTGGCTGTAGTACCTGTCCAAACAGGTGGTTTATTACCCGATTCACTCCGGCTGTCTCTTGCGCTATAAACACATGTCCAAAAAGCTCAATGCACAATAATTACAAAATAACATGGGCAAAACACAGCCATATGGCTTACCATTAAATATATATATAGTTTTAATTCTTCACCATTTCCTAGAAGTGAATATGTTAACCACAACATATTATGTCACAATTAGGAACTATTGTGGACCGTCATCAATCAACTATCACCCAGAAGTCAAATGTGTAGTTAGACCGAGGAGTCCAACAGAATAACCTGTGTCCGTGACGTCACATCTGAACTTACACTATATACAGGTGTATGTGTATATGAAGGGTCCACCAGCATAACCTGTGTCCTTGACGTCACAGTTGAACTTACAATATATACATGTGTATGAGTATATGAAGGGTCCACCAGAATAACCCGTGTCCGTGACGTCACAGCTGAATTTACAATATATGCATGTGTATGAGTATATGAAGGGTACACCAGAATAACCCGTGTCCGTGACGTCACAGCTGAATTTACAATATATGCATGTGTATGTGTATATGAAGGGTCCACCAGAATAACCCGTGTCTGTGACGTCACAGTTGAATTTACAATATATACATGTGTATGTGTATATGAAGGGTCCACCAGAATAACCTGTGTCCGTGACGTCACAGCTGAATTTACAATATATACATGTGTATGAGTATATGAAGGATACACCAGAATAACTTGTATCAGTGATGCCACATTTGTAATCAGGTGACATGTTTGAATTGAACTCTGCAATCGTGGATTATTTATGCCCAAGAAAGCATGATTTACTAAATAATTTATACAAACAAACTGAAGTGAACACTTATAGAAACACACAAATTCATACAAATAAAAGTGAAGGGAAAACACACACACATTCAAATTCACACACGCACGCACGCACACGCACACACACACACACATCATACACCTGAACACACTATATATCATGCACACACATCATACATACACAAACACACTATATTTCACAGACATACAAATATCTGTTTCTCTTAAGTCGGCTGTACGTTAATTTTTGACAATACCAGTTGTGGAGTACTGGCTAGAGAGAGAGAGAGAGAGAGAGAGAGAGAGAGAGAGAGAGAGAGAGAGAGAGAGAGAGAGAGAGAGAGAGAGGAGGGAGAGGGGGTCGGGTATCACAGGCTGAAATGTGTTCTTCTTTTTTTTCTGCTTAATCACCTGATACAGGTATTTAATATTTATACTTGTTACAGGTAGACGACCTAATTTTAATCAGATTGATATTTACTTCACGTGCACTCATAAATCTTATCTTTAAAACGCCTTCCCCCATTCCACCCCACAACCCCGACGACCAAATAATAAAGCGTATCTACCCAATCGTGTTATCATACTATTACTACATTGCCAACTCTAACAAACATCGCTCCAGGCCAGTCCGCATTCAAATCAACATATCTATTATCGAGGAGCTGGGAAAGTCCAACACGGAAAACGAAACGTGTTTCTATGATTGACTAGACTACTTTTAAAATCTGGAATAAAATATGATTGCAACATGTGAATATATCTCAAAATTACATCACTTTGCAAAAAAACTAAATCCCTCCCTCCCCTCCCCCCCCCCCCTCTCTCTCTCTCTCTCTCTCTCTCTCTCTCTCTCTCTCTCTCTCTCTCTCTCTCTCTCTCTCTCTCTCTTTCTCTATATCTCCTTCTCGCTCTCTTTTAATGAAATTAGTTGGGGAGTATTGTGTGTATTATGAGTGTATACTATACAATCAAATCCCATAGATGACAACAGTAACATATGTGGCTAAACCTCCTACCTGCAGCGTATCAATCGACATAAACGCCACGACTGTAAATACTACCACCCCTCACCCTTAAAGTGAATCAGAAAACAATTGGGGGTCAAGCTGATCATTTCTGAGATAACGTGTAGCGTCTATGACTTCCATAGTTACGCACAAAATTCGAGTAACCTTTTGTTACAGGTATCCCATACATGTTTCAAGCACAAGGCTACTTGACACAGTGGTACTAGATGAAATAAAATTGCATACATTTTTTTTTTTTTTTGCCCAGATGAAACTATTTGTTTTGACAACCAACACACTCATATTTGTCACCAATTACAGGACTTCTGGTGTTCTCTTCGCAATCAAACGTTGGGTGCACCTCGAACTTTGACCCAGCCGGAAGTTATTTAGTTACTGATAACATACATTTTTCAAAATGTGTCCAGCTATGTGTTTTTATGACAACCAAGATCTGGTGTAGTCTGAAATAAACTGACAACCTCACTGAATTTTTTTTTTCTACAGTGCAACCTAATATAATGTACACCTCATAAGGCATATATATTGCATACAGATTTGTATAAATGCAGTACGTCATATTAAACAGCAAAATGTTTTAAAATAAAACTCCTGAAGATATTTACTGTCAGTTGGGTGTGTATACTCAGGTATGTATGTAGAGACAACACGGGTAGTCAGAGTACATCTACCCCTTTAAAGAATTCCACTAAAACACATGCACTTGACTAACCCCTAGATTATGAAGATCTTAACAGGCACATCAAAGAAATATCAGTATTGAAAAAATCACCAGGTGTGGGAATTTCAAATCCATCGGCCATGCTGATTTTCATAATGAACCATCAAGACCATTAGCAGCCACCAACATTCCTGACTATATTGTTTATAGCCTACTGTAGTTTTGATTAATTATTGAAAAAACAACAACTATTTTTAAATGACATAATTACCCGAACATCTATTTTCTTGCATTATTTTCTAATCCAGATGAATACAGTATGTACATTGGATGTATTCCTATAATCTGTAATCCAGCATTTTATTTAATTAGTAACATTGGGTAATACAGCTTTAACAATAAAATAAATTATCAACTTACTCCAAGGTAGATAATCTAATATGAAAACAATTGGTTCTGAATCTAGTATAAACTTAAAATGCTCTTCATGAGAGAAAACGTAAGTGATTATTTTAAACAACAAAATTGATCTGGAGATCTAAATATATGTTTAACAAGCTTATTGTTATGTTTAAATAAAAACAGAAGGCACAATATTGACAACAAATTTAATCATGTCTTTGGTAAAGTTGTTCTTCAAATTTATTTAAAATTTTGCATAAAATTACAAATTTGTCTAAAATATAACTTAGCGCCCTATAAAGATGTCAAAATTACAATAAAAATCAAGTTCTTTAAAAAAATTAGTTTTCAGAATTCCATACATGAAAAATTAACTATGTTAATGGAAACTAAAGACATTAACCCACTATTGGCACATGCTATTTTTAATATAAAAATACATTGCTATTAAAATCTTAGTTCAGGTTGCCTATATATAATACCATATTTAAGAGCAGTTGTACATGGCAAGTCAAATACCATGTAAAAAGAAATTATTGAAATCTTTACAGTATGAATTGTAGGCCAAAACCAATTTTTCCTCAGTGCTAACCTTGATTCAAACTCCATTCATAACAATGTAAAATGATTATTGTCAAGGTCAAGGTGATTGTGAACTTGCGTGGTCGAATGACGGCTAATTAATCAATCAGTATAGTTTATTTAAATATAATGATAAAATCATAATATTTTTTTTTATTATGGACTGAATATGTGCTATAGGGTGTATACTACCAAATCAAATCCCATAGACAATAGTAACATATGTGGCTAAAACTCCTACCTGCAGCGTATCAATCGACATAAACGCCACGGATATAAATACTACCACCCCTCACCCTTAAAGTGAATCAGAGAAAATTGGGGGTCAAGCTGCTCATTTCTGAGATAACGAGTAGTGTCTATGACTACCCTAGTTTCGCAAAAAGTTCGAGTACTTCTTTTTACAATGCCATGTTTCAAGCACAAGACTACTTGACACAGTGGTACTAGATGAAATAAAATTGTATACATTATTTGCCCAGATGAAACTATTTTGTTGGACAACCAACACACTCATATGTATCACCAATCACAGAACTTGTGGTGTTCAAGTCTCTATCAAAAGTCTGGGGCACCTCGAACTTTGACCCAGCCAAAAGTTATTTAGTTTAGTACTACCTTATGGGGAAATGATATTAACTTCACAATGTTATTGTCGTCTATTTGTTGTAATGCAATATAAAATAACCTTAAATATACTAGTTGCCATGGTGATCTTAGTTTATTTCCATGTTCGTAAATAATTCTGGTCAAAGTACGCTTTTCTGGTTACGAAGGGTTCTATTCAATATACACATTTGCTATTTTGCTTTAGAGAACAGCCCGTTGTAGTGTCATTGTAATATGAATTTTTCCACTAACAGGTTAGAACACAGACCGACAGATAATTTATATTTAACACGTCGGTCCTGATCGACCTTCTATTTCGCTATTGTGCATGTATCCTCATTTCAGCCCATGCTACCTGACTTCAAATACCCTGAGGAAGTGCTCGACAGCGTAACCACTTGACACAAGACACCGTTTCTTGTTTGTTTGTCTGCTTAGTAACCTGTATACAAGTATATATAATCACACGTCGAGGTTGTTTTTTTGTTTTTTTTCTTGCCACGCAATAAAAAACCCAATGACTCACCACTATACCAGCACCATATAAAGCAGTTGCCGATCTGGGGGTGGGGGTGGCGGGGCGGGGCGAGTCTTATGGGTCTCAAGACACTGTTTTCACATTAGAGGTGGGGTCAGTATGAACTACTATGTAGAGGGTCTTAAAGAATCCTATTTAATATGTAATAAATATCACAGCATTCAATATAAACATTTCTTTCATAAATCTGCCGATTGAGACACGAGACACCCCCCCCCCCCCACACACACACACACACGCACACACACAAACACCTTAGCAAGATGACATTATAAACGACAACTATGTATTAAACTAGAAATATGTTTACTGTGCGAAAACCATAAATTGTAATCTACGTCTTCTATATTGTTAAGTCACAGAACATTGCACCAGCCCAGTCACGTATTCGAATCAATACATGTAATCACATCATTATATCTATTCTCGAGGAACTGGGAAAGTCCAACACGGACAGATAAACGTGTCTAAGATTGACTGTGGACTATTTTTAAAATCGGGAATATTATGACTGTAACTTGTTGATGTTTTTTGTATTTCATGTGTGAATATATTTTAAAATGTTATTATTTTTTAATTAATGTTTATAATTTATATCGAAGCGGTTGTAGTGAGAAATGACGCGATATTTTATATGTTAGGATTGTTAAATAGGAACTTTCACCTGCATTTTAGTTGCTAACAAAACTGCAGAGAATAATAATAATAATAATAATAATAATAATAATAATAAAAACAATAAAAAAAACTGCATATGTTAAATCGTCTTTTTTGACATATATATGTTTTAAGGCAATTGATGGAAAATCCAAGTTAATCTGAAAGACAAAACCGCAATACATGACCAGTGCCGTATCTATGCACAATGCAGTCGAATGGACATTTGGCAAAATAGAGGATGATTCCATGGATCTCTATCTAGTGTCTCGATATAGGAGGACAGCCACTCCTGAGAAAATCTTTTACTGGAAATTGCATCCCTTTTGCATCGCCACAAAGTTTATTCCTTCTCTAAAAAGAAGACTGCCACTCTCAGACTAGTTTACTAATTTAGTAAAGCACGTCCAGTTCTATATTTAGTATTGCATTATATTTTACTTCAGGGACAATGCAAGTCAATCAATCTGACTTGGATGTTCTAACATTTTGTCTGTATTAGAAATGAAATTAAATCTGTATAAAAGTTAATGGTAATTTCTGAAGAAACATTTTTATTTATAATGAATTTATTTTTCAAATTGTTATTTCAGTTGGTATGGGTATAAAATTTAATAGAAAGTTTTTATTTGAATTTTAACTTTATTCATTTATATATTATCAGTTTTTATTTGAATTTTAACTTTATTCATTTATTTATTATCAGTTTTTATTTGAATTTTAACTTTATTCATTTATTTATTATCAGTTTTATTTTGACGCAAACATTATTATATTTTTGTCGCATGCGAGTGGTTTGTAACGCCGCATATAGCGCGCGCAGCATATAGCACAGTTATGCTATATGTGGCGCGCGCTATATGCGGGGTTACAGTGGTTAACTCACAAAACAACATCATTTAGTTTTGTTATTACAGATACCTGATATAAAATCAATGACAAACTGTACAGCAATAGTTCATTTGTAGATGATATCAGCTTCACACAAATAATCGGTGGTATATGCGAATATATATTGATAAAATAAAAAAGAAACGTCTTTCTTAATTCCACGGAATTACAACTGGCCCTGGACTACGTATTGTTAATGGACAGATGCACGTATAGTTACAACGCTGTTATGTTTTAAGTAGGATGAAACAACTCAAATTGTCCATTCTAACGCACCACGGTCGATATCTCCCATATATTCGTTTTATTTCATTCCGTCATTATATATCTAATCTGTAATATAAAAAAGGCTTCATCTTGCCTTTTGCCGAAAATCTTCGAACGTATTTGCCAATGGGTAAAACAGAAAGGAGAGGGAGAGTTTGTGAAGAACTTAGCAAGTACGTGAAGCTATAGGTCGTCTACGCAGTCAAATAAACAACGCAACGATCACATACACAAACCCATACACAAATCCATACAAACATACATATGTATATATTATGTAATAATACAGATATTTAATACAGATATACGGGTATCCATGTACTTATAAAATAATAGATTGTTAAATGTGTTTATGGTGCTGTGTATAATTGTAATATTTTATTAAATATTTCTGTTTTGATGGTGTTTGTAGTCAAGGGTGTTTGAATTCATTAATTGTTATATTTATGAACCATGCCAATTTATTTAGGGTACTAATTCGTTTATTCTCCATTAGTTCTCTAAATTAATAAGTACTTGGTCGCGTGTAATAATATGGGTGTAGCAACTGGACTCTTGAATTATGAAAAAAAGGCAAATGAAAAGATAAGGGAACTCGTCGCCAATGCCCATTACATCACATAATGTACAAATTCTATCTTCTAAAAGTATGTTATCCAACGTCCAGTTTCAACGGGTAGGTAATGGTTAGACGACTACATTTCATGAGTGTTGTCCACAGTTTTTCTTGTACTTTATTAATATAGCTTTCTAAAAAAAATAGTTGTTCTTTGTATAATCGCTAAGTGTTGCTTCTCGATGACTGTGATATGTTATTTTTCCATGTTTGTAAATACTGATCGCATTGTCTTTGTTTAACTTGTTGTGCGAGACAACTGAAATATTATCTTATCCAGATATCTCCCATTCCCAAGTTATTCAGTGTGTTTTTAAAAGTATTAGTCCAGTTATAGTTACTTCCGTTAGTAAGGTGTCTAAAAATAGGTCATTTAACATAATTATGTATAAAGGAGTAGAAAATGTGTATTGTTTTCCTGATATCAGTCGCACCCAGTAGCATACCATTCTTCTATATATAGTTAACTCGATTGGCATTCTCCCTAACTCTCTCTTTATTTGTACAGAAATATATGAACCTTTTCATATCCCCATATTTCTCATTCATATAATAAAACTGGCAGAACCATTGAGTCGAACATTTTAAGTTTGCATTCGGTTGATAGATAACTGTCCTTTGATTTTGATAGTATAAAGTACATGGCCTTGGTAGCCTGTTGTTTAAATCTATTCTTAGAAATTCGAAAGTTGTTTAATTTTGTAAAAAGTAAAGTATTTATATTCGTTCACCTTTTCTAATGCATTATTTCCAATCTTAAAATTATCTTTATAATCTCCAGTGTTACCATTAAAAATCAATATTTTCGTTTTGTTATTGTTTATTTAGGTTTCCATTTATTTATAATACCGATATGCCATTCATCTGGTAAGATTCCATTAAAAATAGTATTAAAAAGTTTTAACATAAACTGGCATCAGCAACGCAGCGGTTGACCTAATGTATGCATTAACTACTGTCAACACCTGCTGTTTTATGACATTTTAGTTGTTGGTTTTTTTTAGCTTTTATTATTTCATCTGCACTTAATTTTTCGTTAATGGTACTGTCATTGTTTACTTCATATAGTGCTTCATCCATGTTAAAATCAAATACGTTATCATTACTGGGTTCGTCTTTGTTTAAGTCGCTGAAATAGTTGAAAATTGTATTTATAGGAGGAACGTTTACGTTATTATCTAAGTTATCTTGTTTAATGTTAAGTATTTTATAAAAAGTCTTTAGGATCATCTGAACGTAACCGTCTCATTTTAATTTTTGTTTTAAATTTATGCGTTGTGATCTGCTGCGTGACACATTCCTGGCAGCAATTGTGCTGCGTGCTGATCTTGTAGGTATTGAAGATGTAGATACTTGCTTAGACGTCGATGTATCAATTCCTGTAGATATACCTTCTATCGCGGTCTCACCAAGCAATGCTACAACTTTCTCTTCTACTGGAGTCATGACAATAATTCGGCCCCCCACCCCCTGTCTTCTTTTGAATGTTTCTTTATTTTTAATAATCGATGTCCAATCGTGCCATTTCCTCTGTATCTCGTCAGGTTTGCGCAGCACTTCTGAAATAACGTTAATGCTATCTGCTACGGATTTCCATGCAGCTTTCTTCTTATTGCTAGTAATGCAATCGCTGAATTTCGAATTGATGATGTGTTGGTATCGACCAACAGCGTCTGACAAGGCCTCTAATTCATTTGAGATGAATTTTGGTCTTCTTTTACGGCCACCATCACTTGCCATGCTTAATGTGTCAGCCTTGCATGTACAGATAATCACACTTTTGTCGCACATTTGTGTTGTTTGCTAAAAGTGCTAAATATGCAGAAATACGCGTCACAGTTAGATTTAAGGGACGGTGGTTTATATGCACGTTAGGGTACAAACTACACTGCGACATACAGTGTATGTACAGTTTTAACGAAATATTTACTGAAGACTTTTATCATGTTCAACCATGCCACTAAAAGCGGTCTAGAAGTACAATAAAAACTGAATATAATATAATAGGTCATATTAAATATAATTTCTGAGATGCGTTTGATATCTATTTCGCACTTCTGTACCAAACGACACAGGGATTTCCCATGTTACGACATGCTTCCAACGACAGTATAACGATACTGTAACTGCACATTCGACTAACTGTCGCTCAACGTATCGTTATGGTGTCATTATTGTACTTTTGCGAAGTCGCTAGGGCATAACGACCAACAGCTTCGGGAGCATGACCCCAGGATCGCTTGTTGCGCGCCGACCTTTTGTTACAGCTGTCACGGTATACACGCACGTGACCGAATGTCCAGGCTGCCGTGTCTAAAAATAGATCTTTTAACATATCGGTTACTTAAGTAACACGTGCTTTTGTATTAGTAGACTCATCAAGAATTAGAGAAATGGTTTCGATTATGTTGTTGTCGATATTATTTATAAAGTCTTCACATTTACTAGGAACCCGTTTGCGTGCTGTTTCCCTTCTTACCCGGTTACTATGATCTACAGGATTGTTTGGGTCAGTATTACATTTACACGAATATGTAAGTATTAGAGCACAATGGATATCAGAAAGAAGTGGGTCAAAATCACATATTTGAAAATCAGTTACATTTTTTTAAAACATGGTGAGTAGCTATAGCATAATCATTCAGACTGCAATCTTTATTTGTGACTTTACCAATACAATTATCAGGCCCGTATCTAACATTGAGAATATATCTATGTCCTGACTAGCCCTATCTCTGGGAATACTGAAATTGTCAATATTTGTTATATCATTCATAAAGTTATTCATATCAACATCATCAGTGTAAACATCATCAACTGTAGTGTAATCTGGAGAACATTTAGTTTTGGCATTAAAGTGACCTAGCAGGAGCAGTGGTTTTCCTGATTCTACATTTTGAAATATTTCATTTTCGATAATATTAAAAGTATCATCTTTATAGTATGGTGAGCCAGTAGGTGGAATATATACAACACCGACCATTAAACAATTATCTTCATTCTTGGTTTGAGTGTCTGTGATACTAAGCCAAGAGATATATTGGGACTGATTTTTTTCACCGACTAAAAGTATCAGCTAATTCATGTTTAATACTAACTAATGGCAATGCCGCCGGAGGGTCCTGATACATTTTCTGTTATTGAAATAAGTTGTGTATCCTGGAATAAGATCTAGCTTACAGTCTGTTTCATCAGTTTTGCTTTCTTGAACACACAGTGTCTCTTATTTTGATATTAATAATGAGAAATCAGGTATAATTAGTTTACCTTTTAAACCACAGGCATTCAAACTAAGTATTCGCAATTCGGTATAGTCATTGTTTATATCAATATGTGTTATTTCATTATTTACTGAAGTATTAGCTTCCATTGTGTTGCTTTGATTGTTAACATTGGTCTGGTTAGGTAGCATAGGGCTGGCTGACATAGGGCTGGTTGGGTTGTCATGATGCCTGTTTGGTGAAATATAATCAGATAAAATAATGTTCAGTTTACTAACAGGGGGCTGTTTAGTTAACTTGTTTTCAGATGTGTGTTTGTTATGGCTGTTGATGTTGTTGGTTCCTGTATTATTCATGGTGGTCATCTGAGGTTGATGAGGGGTCATAGTTTGTGTAACATGATGGAAACTATGGTATGCATCAACATGTGCAACATGTTGTGAACTTGTTACAAGTATTATGAACTATTGGCTCACTATATACTTTCATATCTGTATGTACAAGGGTTTGCGAACTTGTCACAGGCAAGGCATTAAAAGTATTATTAACTATTGGCTCATTGCAAACACTCATATTTATATGTACAGCCGTTTGCGAACTTGTGACAGGTATGGCATTAAACATGTTATTAACTATTAACTCAGTACACGTCTGGAGCACTTTGATTATAACTAGGGTAAGTGGGATGAACATCATAATATGTTGGGTCATTATATACAAAGTGTGGTGACCTACCCATAGTAATACTAGGTACTGACATGCTAGTATTATTTTCTGTCTCCTGATATTGACACCTAGAGTAAGTGGGATAGCCAACAGAAATAAAGAGTTTCTTGTTTTACAGGTATCCAAAGGTATGTTACTGAATGCATTATTAGTTAGGAACTCACTAGGTACATGTATGTCTGTGTCTTTGTTTTCACAGCTAGGATAAGTAGGGTAAGAATCAGCATATAATTTTTTTTAGGATTATAAGAATTTGTAGGTATGTCACTGTAATTGTCTTTAAGCATCACTTCTCTAGTAACTGACATATTTGTTCACTAGGGAGAATATGGTAAGTGTCTACAGAAAAAATAGATTTCCTGGTTGACAGGTGTCCACAGATATGTCACTGTAATTGCTATTATCAATCATCTCACTAAGTACATGCACTGAAATATTTCTCGCATGATATGGATAACTAAGGTAAGTATCAGTAGATAGGCTGTTTCTTGGGTTACAGGTAATCACGGGCATGTTTTTGGAGTTATAATTAACTATCAACTCACTACTACTAGGTATTGACATTTCTTCCCCATGATACTGATAGGTAGTGTAGGTCAGTTTAGTATGAGTAGATATAGGGCTATAATTGAGTATAGTGCTAGGAGCAAAGTTTGTAACCAGCTTATTAGGTACTTCCTCATTCACATTGTGACCATAATCACTAATCAGGTACATATCTATATCAGCACTTGTATGACTACTGTATTTAGAATTAAGCACTTTGTAATTAGTATACTGGTTAGTTCCATGTGTTTCTTTTTCTGTTTTTGTATGGTCCATGCTTGGAATGCTATGAACAAGTACATTATTATGGGGTTTACCACAGTTGTAATTAATATCTTGGATGCTTACAGGTACTATTAGTTCTTTATTATAACCATCACAACTTACACTGGTGTCATGACAGGAACCTACACTGCTGTGTGGCTTATTCACACCATAATCAGTATATTGACCAGCACTGTGTATAGGTAATGCTGTATCAGCATGGACGTTGTTTAAGTAAGTATCGGTATGTACACTGTTATGTGTTTTAAACACTTTATAATTGATGCGCTTACCGTTACTTTGTACAGGCAGCATAACAACAAGGGTTTTCTATTGTATTAGGAACAACACAAGTGGGTTGAACATCAGCATGACAAGTGCTTTCTACTGTATTAGGAACAACACAAGTGCGGTGAACATCAGGCTTGTACTTGGGAACATGTATATTTATCCCTCCTGGCCTGTCCTATGTGTTAGCTCCTGTATCTAATGGAATTCCACTGAATCTGTTGCTAATGGGTACAGTGGTGTTTTGGGTGGGGGAGTCTTGACGGTTTCATTTCTGTGATGGTAGTATATTCTTTTCAACAGTTGGAGTGGGTATGTATCTGGATGGTGGTCTAGAATAAACTTCATCTGGGAATATCTCTTCACCATCGATGAAGAGTCTGTCGACTTTAGGCGGTCCTCCTGTACCCACTCCCACATCTTTCCTGTCCTGGAGGTAGGAGCCGACCAAGGCCGGCACCTGTGCCCAGGATAGCCGTGCGCTAAAACAGCCTGCTCTGAATGTACACGTTAAACCCTATTCCGATTCCAATTCCTTCGCACTGAGATTTCCTGTGGGTACTGTTCACTTATGCCAAATGGTTTTCCTGCTAGTTGTTTTGGCAGCATTTAAGATTCTGTCTTTGTCTCGGAGTCTGACAAAGTGGGCCACTATTGTCCTAGGTTTATTCTTTGCATCACGGAAAGGACCTAGCCTGCGAGCTACGTGTACAGGGGCATCGGTTATGTCTATCTCTTTCTCGAGAAATGTTCCCAGTGCTGCTTCAGTGTCCTCACTTTGCCCACAGTCTGACACCCCATAGAAAGAGAGGTTGAACAGCATGGTTCTGTGTTGCAGGTAAAGTATTTCATCGTGTACCTTGTTATATTCCATTTGTGTTTCACTCAAACTCTTGGTGAGATAGTGTATGTCTTCATGTTCAATGCCCATGTTTTTTTTAGATATCATCTACTGTTTTCTTGAGGTGGTTAACTTTCAGAGTTCATGTTATCGTAGGCGTTACTTATAAATTGGCAGCTGGCTTCTACTTCAGACATTTGCTCGTGAGCCGTTTTGACACTAGTAGTCAACTGATGCAGTGTGTTCTCGATTGTGTACACTTTGATGTCGATGCTTTCTAATCTTTCAGTTCGTTTGTGAATATCACTGAAAGTCAGGTTTGGCCGTGGAATCTGGTCGCAATAAAGACTGGGCGGAGGACGCACATGATGCATATTAATCAATGTGAATTTACATTGTTATCGGACATTTTTGAGATGTCCATATACAGAGACTTCATGAAATATATAAAATATACATTTCTGAAGCATACATTTAAAAAAAGAAGAAAAGTATTTAGGAATTAGATAATGGGCATCAAAAATCGAGTGTGATGTTGGTAACTGAAAGTGTCAACATCGTGAGGATGTGGGTATTTGTTACGGTTGGATGAGGATAACTGTTCGATTCAGAATGCCGTTCAAGTCACAAATAATCCAAAATTGGGTGATTGATTACTTTAATTTGAATATAAGACGAAATGACTTGACGGTAATGTCATACTCTATTCTGTAAAAGGGTGCAGGACGCATCTCAGTGGTAAAGCGCTTGGTGGATGTGCGGTCGGTTTGGGATCGATCCCCGTCAGTGGGCCCACTGGGCTATTTCTCGCCCTAGCCAGTGCACCACCACAACTGGTACATCAAACGCCGTGGTATGTGATATCATGTCTATTGGATGGTGCATACAAAAGATCCCTTGCTACTAATAAAAAAAACATTGCTATTTTCAAAATTCTGCCCATTTTCAACTTTATTCCCCCCCTCCCCCATCCCGAGTCAGGCCATCGATCTTATCGGAGGTCGGACTCTGGATGGGCGTGTTCGAAACCCTAGTGGTATATGGGCACGTTAAACTACTTATCTATCTATCCAAACCGCTACCAGTCAGTGTGGCGCCACTAATTGCTCCTAATGTCACTCCAGCCGGATTACCTGTCTGCGAACACATAATGTGCACAAGCTCGGGTTCGCTATTATCAATGTAATCACCGTTACACGCCCTAAGTAGGCAAGGTTGGCAACGTGTCAGTAAACACTTAACAAAAGACCCATCGCCATCGTAGATATTTAATTTACACAAGCATTGTGTTGGTTACAGAACAGAACACCGGCCTCGGTGGCGTAGTGGTTAAACCATCGGACTACAGGCTGGTAGGTACATGGTTCGTAGCCTGGTACCGACTCCAACCCAGAGCGAGTCTCTTAAGGGCTCAGTGGGTAGGTGTAAGGCCACTACACCCTCTTCTCTCTCACTAACTACTAACAACTAACCCACTGTCCTGGACAGACAGCCCAGATAGCTGAGGTGTGTGCCCAGGACAGCGTGCTTGAACCTTAATTGGATATAAGCACGAACATAAGTTGAAATGAAATGAAATGAAATGAACAGAACAGATCAGAACAGAACAGAACATAACTGTATTACACTCAGGCCGTTATGCAACGGCGTAAAAGGAACATACATATTCTGATTTTGACAAGATGGTTAACAGGAGGATAAAATAATAGGAATACATTGCTTGGTACATATATAAATACAAATACAAATATAGTACATGACATTACATTATAAAGATATGTGTATTAATAATATAAATACATGATATTACATTATAGAGATATGTGTACTAACAATGTAGATGCATTCTGCGATGTAACAGAGTAGAGGTATACTGTAAAATATAATTATTCAGAAAATTTCAGTTACAACTGTGTACTTTATAATTATTGGTATTACAATATATAGATATAAATAAAATAAATAAATAATAATAATAATAATAAAAATTAAATTTTCATAAAATAACAATAAGACACAAAATAATGTAATATGATTTAAAATATATCAAGTATAGTTGTATGTTGAGCTTTAGTTTCATTTACTGGTTAATGTATGGTAATTTTGGTTGTTGTTGGGTATTGTTGTTGGGCGTTTAAATACTTGAAAAATTATATTCATGAATTTAGCTAATTGTTTTAGTCTGCTTATTCTTTTACTGCTCATAAGTTTTCTAAATTTATATATATTTGGTCGTGTATAATAATATGGACGTAAACATTCTTTCCGGGTTTTATTGAAAAAACTACATACAAATAAATAATGAAATTCGTCTCCTATGTTGTTTTCATCACAAATAGTACAAAGTCTATCTTCTAATAGAACTGTATTCCAACGTCCAGTCTCAACAGGTAAATAATTATTAGAAGTCCTAAATTTTATAATAACAGTCCATAATTTTTCAGGAATAATATTAAGATAATTTTCTAAATTTAGTTGGTCTTTGAAATATTCGTAGGTTTTACCTCTCGATGATTCTGAAATATTATTTTTCCATGTTTGTAAATACTGGTCGTTTTGTCGTATGCTAATTTGCTGTGATAGCCATTTTACCGATAGCCATATATTACTCATTCCAGATTCCAATATTTTTAACAGCAGCAATCCAGTTATAGTTAGTTCCATTGCTTATATGGTTTCTCATCATTGATTTGTATAATAACAGAGATAATTTAGATTGTTTCCCCGAGATAACTCGTGCCCAATAACATATTAATCTTTTGTCGATAGTCAACTCGACTGGCATTCTACCAAGTTCACCATATAACATGCAAATTGGGGTACCTTTATTCACAGGGTGAATAAGTCTAATAAAATTGATTTGAACAGAGTTATAGATGTCGTTGTTTTCGAATCTCCATATTTCACATCCATATAATAATATTGGCAGAACCATCGAGTAAAACATTTTGAGTTTACATTCTATTGATAGACGACGATCTTTTGCTTTTGCCAGAAAGAAATACATAGCCTTTGTCGCCTGTTGTTTAAGTCTATTCTTATTTTTGAATGTATTTAGTTTAGTAAAAGTGGCACCTAAATATTTGTATTCTTTGACATTTTCGAGAGTAGTTTTTCCAATTATAAAAGTATATTTGTAATCTTTAGAATTTCCATTAAAAATTAAGACTTTTATTTTTGTAGTATTTATTTCCAAATATTACAATATTGATAGATTATATTTAACATGTGTTGTAAAGTGACCGCACTTGTTGCTAGTAAAGCAGTATCGTCAGCGTACAATAAGCAAATAAGATGTATTCCAATGTCTAGTGTGTTATTTTTATTATCTGCGATGGAAGAAACACCTTCACAACTGTGGTTAAGTCATCAGTTTTCTAGATCATTACAATAAGCCGAATTCGGGTTTGGGTTAGATGTTTTAAGTCACGAAGGTGATTTACGGTCTGTATATTCCTTCACAAACGTGTAACATGATTTGCTTCAAAGATCGACAAAAATAACAATGATTTTAATTCACTGTCTTCCTATCGTGTGAATTTGTTTTTCTTTTAAAATCATTTATTTTGCAAAATAAAGAGTAAACAAAAGTAATGTTGGCTTTGCATGGTCGAACAGATGTTAGTAACATTTTATTTTCATATCGAGTTTCAACATGACAAGACGACCAGCTAAACGTCGCCGTGTTGAACTATCACACGAATATAAATTTTAAATAATTAAAAGTTTCGAAAGTAAACCTAAACCAACGTTAAGATTTTTGGGTGAAAAGTTTAGTATCGGAAATTCAGCAGTTGGAGACATTATCAAGAAGCGAGAGGTTTATAACACAGTTAGCAGAAATGAACGATAAGCTGAACTATTTAATGTGGAAGGGAAAGTAGTTACGTAAATGCAGACCCCTGAAAACCGGACATTTTACTTGGTCCATGGATTTCCGGTTTAGAGGGGTTTCACTGTATGTATATATATATATATATATATATATATATATATATATATATATATATATATATATATATCTAATTTAAAAGTACATTTAAACACCTAAATATATACCAGTGGGTATTAATTCACTAGTTTTAAATATAAATATATTACGTGTTAAAAATACACTGTAATCACGGATATAAAAAATAAAAAGTAAACGATACACGACACATTATTTCAAGTGCAGGCTACCAAGCAACACGCTGACGTCAAAGCGTAAACAAACACTCGGAATGAAAGGACAGTTCAGAAGTCGCCACACTCACTTCTCTCGGGCGTAATGTTAGTCTTCTTACGTGTAATATATATGCGGCATGTGAAGAGACGATCAGGTCAGGTCATATGATTTAACGTGCACATTCAGAACTAGATGTTGTAGTACACGCCTGTCGTGTACGCAAGGAGAGGTGGTTGGCTTCTCGCTTATGACTTGGCACATGGAGCACCGAAGACCGGCTGTGGCTGACAGAGGTAGAGGCGGAAGAGGCGGCGGTTGTAATTTTGAAATTTCTCAGAAGGAGAATTAAACCAAAAAGTTGAAGTAATTTATTTGCGTTATGCCCGAAAAAATGCTGCTGATTGAACGCTAATTTAGACGGTTCGGCCTAAATGTACCGACCTGGAACCAGGGGAGCCTTAAGGGCTGGGGTGGTGTTCAGGCGTCATTGTCGAAGTTAGGGAGGTGACGCATCTCCCTCTGGTACCTGCTGACGACGTCCCCGTAGTGCTGCGCGAACACCCTGCGCAGCATGTCGTGGGTCTGACGGTGTGTGGTACCAAGGGCACCGGTACGGGATTCCACGCTGTTGATGTGGAAGCTGCCCCGTTGTCGATCGTACCGGTGCGGGAATACTCCTCTGGTCGACGTTGTAGGCATCTGCTCCAGTGTAGGTACATACACGACCAGGGGCTTGGTGTGAAGAGACGATAAATATCACATGGGTATATCTTCCACCGCGGTGTAATAAAGCGTGGGGTGGGAGGGGGGGTGGGGGGGTGGAGAGTGTCTAATTTTGACATAATAACGTTTCGTAACATCTGAACGGCCCCATTGTGAATAACATTAGGACACTAAGGCAAGTTGGAGAGGCACCAAGACAAATATTTCCTTCAAAAAAGGGGCACGAAGGCAAATTACTTTCTGCCACGTTTCTGAGACAAAAATGATTTCACCTTTATGATCTTGGAATCTAGCCCATGCAATTTGTTGGATACGGATGCCTTGATATGTGTGTGGTTGTCATGCATTTATACTGACTGGACAGTAGCTCGAATGTCTTCTGGTCCTAGCCCGCGGTCACGGCCAAACACGCGCTCTGCAAGTCCACAGCTAATAACTTCAGTCGAGACTGGTCTAACGGCCACCTGTCCATAACGGCCACCATAAATCCCGCCCAATGCATTTCCTTTATTTTACATGTAGATAACGGTCACCAAACCAATGGGGCCAACGGCCACTATTTTTGGACCAAAATGTATGTTTGAGCCTGCTATAACGACCACAAAATTACAACGACCACTATTTTTTGTCCAAAATGGACAGATGAACTTGCCATAACGGTCACAAGATGTGTACAATGTGCATGTATTGACCTGCGTCGTCACAATATAAAGTTATTGTTTTACTTAAGTTGAAATAAAACAGATACATGCTCCAGTGTATCATTAATCGTATTTACGTCTTGTATCTGTATGATATGGTCGGTCATTTAATTTACAAGGCGACATGTTATTGGTTCAAGTAAGGCTTGCATTAAACTTACATATATATTCGACTTGTCAACACTGACAGATATTGTATTCCAAGGTGCGTGATTGTTGCTAGTCAGACAAGCAGTTCCGACAATCTGCCACCATGTTTGTTCAGCCATTACACATTGGCAAACTGACCCTTTTGTATAATGATTTCTTACATGCAATCTTTTGCGTGTCGTGCATTAATTTAATAGGTAACAGAATGCAGTGGAAAGAAATCAAAGATAAATTACTTTTTCAAAAAGTGTGTAATAGAATGAGTTTCAAAAAAATATATTGCTTTATATAACATTTTTATGTAGTAAAAAGTATGTTTTTATTTCTTTCTCTGTCTTATTTTATATTTGTTTGACTACTGTTAATACTATATGCATTTCAGTTTAGTAGTGGGTTTTTATAGTAAGTTATTTTATATGTTTTCCTTTACCTGTAATTAACGGCCACTTTTGCCAGGTCCCTTGAGTGACCGTTATATACAGGTTCGACTGTATATCAAATGACAAAACTAAGTTTAGTTGAAGCACTCATACCTAAAGATGTTGGGCAGCTTCGCACATTTGTCTGCTGTCGAGCTGAGCTCTAGTTGTCTTCTTTTCTTTTCTTTTTTTTCTTTCTTTTTTTTCTTCTCCCTTGCCGGGGCATTTCGATGTTCAACAACAAAATACATAACTGAATGGAAAGCGTGCGTGCGTGCGTGATTCGGTAAATATCGGGAGTATATTTCAATTTTAATTTTGGTATAATCTGTCATTAAATTTTCTTTAGGGGTAATTGTCCTTTCCTCTTTCAGAGTTTAGGTAATATGTCGCACTATATCAATCTTGAAATTTAATACAAGAAGACTAAAAAGACATAAAGCTATATTATATTATTACAGAATAGAGTATGACATTACCGTCGAGTCATTTCGTCTTATATTCAAATTAAAGTAATCAATCATCCAATTTTGAATTATTTGTGACCTGAACGGCATTCTGAATCGACCAGTTATCCTCATCCAACCGTAACAGATATAGAGTATTATAGGAGCGTGTGAGTCGTACTGATTTTACGAAATGAGTGTCAGGATTTTTGTATTGCCCGAGCGAGAGCGATGGTAATACATACATCCTGACACGAGTTTCGTAAAATCAGTATTACACACACACGCGAGTGTAATAATTTCTTTATTATCCGTATAATTATTGTTATTTTTATGAATAAGAAGGACCGTGTGATGTGATGACGTCGCTTCACGAAATTACGTCATGACACGTGTTATTACACGAGTGCTTCGAATGATTATTATTAACTCGGTTATATTGAACCATATGGATAATAAACCCACATCCTTACGATGTTGACACTTTCAGTTACCAACATCACACGCGATTTTTGATGCCCATTATCTAATTCCCAAATACTATGGGGTTTTTAAAATGTATGCCTCAGAAATGTATATTTTATACTCTGACGGTACGCCACATTTTGGTGGCGAGTCCTCATCTCAAAGACACTCGAAAAGATCTATTTGGACAAACAAATGTGTTGGAATCATTTCGTTTCCATCCAGAAATTATTTTACAATTTTTACGTGATACTGAATTTTATTTTAAATTTTAATTATATCTATCTGTGATATTTGTATTTTTACACAGTCCTTTACACTGTTTTTATTTCACTGTTGAATTTTTATATTGATGTTGATCATCACTTTGTTTTTCCCATTACCATAGTTTGACACCCAATAGCCGATGTATTTTTCGTGCTGGGGTGTCGTTAAACATTCATGCATTCATTCATTAAAGTGACAAACAAACTTGGTACTAATGTTATTTTTATGTAGGTACATTGGCACATTGGCACTATTTCAGCAGTGGGGTGAAACTAATTTGTGGTTAACTGAATCGAGGACCAAACGTCTGGTACCCACATTAAGACTGGCTGTCGTTTCCCATTACGCTTACATTACTATAAGAGTAGCACTTTTGGGGTGTCAGTGTAAATAAAAACAGCGCGGCACAATCTATCAATGGTTTCTAAAAATATACATTGTTTATAGTTTAACTTAAATAAATAAAACAAAATCGGTAGGTATATTAATGTCATGAATGTGTCACATGTTACTTGTAGCCAAATATTATTTAGTGTAATGTTGCATGTGAAAGCATACGAAATGAATAGAATTGTGGATCCGCTCCTTTTATTTTCGTACGATCGCGTGTTCTGATATATATTCAGGCTTTTACCCACCGTGGCGACGTTGCATGCATCGCCATAGAACCGATGTCTGCCCTGTAGTAATTACTATATATTCTTTATTCCTCTTAAAGAGAGTTATAACAACAAAACAAAAGCTACACAGATATATATACAAAGTAAGACAAATTTCATATATGGGTTAAAATTCCGGATTTTTCGGGAAATTCCGGAAAGTTCGTCGCCTTGGTAACTAAAGTTAACCGCATGCGATTATCCCCTGTGATCTTGGAACGTTAGTGGCTGGAGCACAGACACTTCATGTTGTAACAACAGAGTTCACACTTCATGCATTATTAACAGTAACATAGATGTCATTGGTGTAGCAGAAACCCATTTAAAAGAAGGTAATAGTAAATACTTTATGTGTGCCTGGTTACTCGTGGCTAGGCGAAAACAGAAAACCCCACGAGTTCGGGTCATGCTCCACCGGAAAATACGTTGAAAAAAATATTCGTTTGGAGCAACAGATCTCGACGTAAAAAAAAATGCGCGGAATAATTAACTAGTTTTACGTAGACTTTGTCATAATGAATACATTCAACATACAAAACAGATTGTCTAAATTATAAAATCATACAGGCAAACCTGTCCTAGCGGATTTGTAGTGCATATGCACTCATAATAAGCGGTGACCTGTCTTACGCACCCAGCGGCCACTTAAACTGGATCCCAAAGTCGCTAGAGTGCCCGTGTTAAGCGGCCACTGTAAATTCTACAAACATTTTTTTACTGTAAACAACAGTGACACGGATGCTAGTACCCATTCAGTATGACAACTCCACAGTATAGCAATAAAGAAACTGTGCAATCGAAGCTTCACCGTGGTAGATTAATCTACTAACACTATACTCTGAATGGAGTAGTTATTATGTGAAATGAGTAGACAAACTTGTGAGAGAATGAATTATAAACAGTTAAATGAGTGTTTTTCAATTACATTTCATTATTTCTAAAGAAGGCGACATATGGAAAGGTGATTTTAAAACAAAACCTATAGAGCACATGTTCATCAATTAGCAGTACAGACGGTAAAAAAAAAAAAATAATAATAAAAAATTGAAATACACATTGTAAAAGTTGCACCTGTATCAAGATAATTTCTGTTTGCGTATTTTATTTTTTGAATTAAAAATTCAAGTCTCCCTGCTGTTGAAATTTTGTCGATACTTTACTTGGTAATATATATACTTTCCAGGTGGCAGGATCTATTGTTTGTGTGTGGGGACTTTAATAGTAGGTGTCGGGATAAGGAAGATTTTACTGCACGGGTGGACACTTTATCTCCCAGAGATGTAATAGATTACCAAGAAAACACACATGACACGGACACAACGAGCGGCATAGCTTTACCGCCTTTTAATCACGCAATCTCTTACAGTGAATTGATGCAAGCCGAGACTAATTCAAAAGCTAACATGGGTTGCGTGTTTAGTTTACAAAAAACACGTTGTATTAAGCTTGGGGTTATATGATAAACAGATTATTACCCTCGTGTGTTACGGTATCGTCTATATCATCGCCAGAGACTCGCATAATAAAAAAATTACGCGTAATATATGATATTGACAATACCGAAAAACACTAGTAATAATAATAATAATAATAATATATATATATATATATATATATATATATGTGTGTGTGTGTGTGTGTGTGTGTGTGTGTGTGTGTGTGTGTATCAGAAACGGTGTGGGGACTACGGGAGCCATGTGAATCCCCTAATTCCGCCAGTGCTGACGAATGTCGGGTGGATAGATGTAATTAATTAATAATACTTTTTAAAAACTCGGCAACACAGTGGATGTTTGTTGTGATGAAGTATGTTATTTAAAACCATCGATATATTATGAAAACTGTTTTATTCAACCAACTCTACCCAATATAAAAAATTAAGTACGATCCTGATTAGTATTTCTAAGAAAACTATAACTCGTTTAACAGGTTATAATAAAAATAGATCTACATCGGCCTACGTACATAACGCCAGAGGCAGATCCGGTGGGGGGTCAAGGGGACAAGTACACCCCAAATGTTTCAAGTGCCCTCACAATGATCAACTGCCTCTGTTTGTTTCTATAATAAATCTTTTGCACGTATTCGTTTTAAGCTGTATGAATTTAAGTTGTGCGTATATGCACAAGCTTGCAGATGTTTGTCTGTTACCGAGTGTCAATGGGGTTCACCACATTTTCTAACGTGAGTAATGAGAGCCTTAAAGTTACATGATCAAAGATGCATAATAATATCCTAATAGTTTTTCC
>NC_054705.1:19472336-19489836 GCF_016097555.1 Gigantopelta aegis
ATCGGTGGCTGGACCTCGGGATGTGTGTGTGTGGGGGGGGGGGGGGGGGGAGGTAGTGTTGAAAATGGGGCAGTAGAAGGACAGTCCAAAAATAAATAAGAGAAAGAAGAGAGGATCGGACTATTTAATATTATTTTTAAAAAAAAGAAGTAATTTCGACATAAAATTTTGAACGAAGGTCTAAATGTTTAAAGTCCGATATATATATATATGTCCACGTGAGTGGCCTCGTTAAGGCCGTTGGAGGTTGGCCTACGGCGAACCGATGAGCGGAGAACCGGCAAAGGCGGGGATGAAGTGCTTCCATATCTGGTCGGCGAGGATGGTTATGACACTCCGGTAGTCGTTGCCGAAAAGGGCCTTGACGATCCTGTGGATGGTGTGGCTATCCATCTCTCTAACCAGGACCGCTTGTCGGTAGACTCCTTCTCGGCGCTGAGTTAGTACCAACCCCGTCTTGCCGGCTGTAGATTTGATGGTGTGTATCTCGTAAGCGCTTCCATCAGGCAGTTGTTTCAGTTCTGGTTTCACTAGTCCGCCCATCAGTGATGCCGGATCCGAGGTGTCCCCCTGCACGAACTTCAGGAAGCCGGACCTGATTTTCCCGATCTGAACTTTCCAGATGGCTTCCGAGTCGGAGGGGGACGGTGCTTGTGAAGGTGGAGGCCGGGCCTTGTCAGGTTGGTCGCTCGGCTGATCGACGGCCTTCCTCTTTCCACCAGCGGCTGATCGAGCTGGTGGCTTGACGACTGGCAGTACCGGAGATACCGGCCACGTAGTGGTCGCCGATGGAGGGCCTTTACGGGGCGTCTCACACACCGCGGTGTTGAGTCTGTCCCTCTCGGTGGTCGACGGATCCGACGTAGCAGGTTTCCTCGATTCAGGCTGGGCTGGGGGCGGCGTCGCAGATTTGGCTAACATGCATGTATGTATATATGTGTGTGCGTGTGTGGCTGTGAGTTTGTGTAATGCGTATGTGTATATATATATATATATATATATATATATATATATATATATATAGTTGAATCTCATTGCTTCGAACACTGTCGGTGCATCAAAGTCTGTTCGACCCATCGGGTAGTTCAAATCATGCATTCGGCCGTTGTCGGGTGCTTCTGTAACACAAAAACCAATCGGAACACCTCGCATATTTCTGTAAAATGGGCTTGGGCGAGATTGTCCGATTAACTCATGAGTAAAGAAGTCGCCGTCAAATGTCTGCTAGTCTGTATTTATAAATATTTATTAATTTTAAAAATCGTTCTTTATTATGCTGTAGAATCTTTTGCGACATATTGACAACGTTGAGAAAAAAATGAAAGTGCATGAAGCACAGGTGGAGGCCCTTTACCTGTTATTGTTGCAATTACTACATTACATTGATCTCTCCTGTATTTCAAGGTAAAAACAAAATATGCCGACGCTCTTGCGTAGAGTAGCGATTAAAATGATTCAAGTAAACCGGCGAGGCCTACCTAGGCTCACCAACTGATTGGTGTTACATGCAAGGTTCATTCAGCTAACGATTATCGTAGTACAATTGTCTGTACTAGAAAGATAATTACCGATGGTGCTAAATAAACAACATGATAAGCCGGCATATTATCTAGGATTAATTCGTTCCACTTCCGAATTTATAATAACTTACTTTGTGACTGACGTGAAAGGGTCGATGAACAATTCGTACATAAATAATTGTTTGTATTTCTTCGGATAGACTTAGTCGTTCGAGCTAAATATATTTAATTTTACAGTTCGGACCAATAAACTGGTTCGAGAGAAAGCATCTGTTCGACCCCAGGGGTATTCGACCAATCAGCACCAAAATAAAAGGGTTTAATAGAGGAAAAAATCGGGACATTGTTTTTGGTTCGACAATACCGGTAGGTTCGACCGTTGGGTGTTCGAGCCAATGAGATTCTACTATATATATATATATATATATATATATATATATATATATATATATATATATATATATATATATATATGTGTGTGCGACTGTGTGTAATGTGTGTGTGTTTATGTGTGTGTAATGCGTGTGTGTCCATGTGTAATGTGTGTGTGTGTGTGCATGTGTGTGTGTGGGGGGGGGGGGGGGCGCACGCGTGCAATTAGTGGGTGTAATGTGTGTGTGTGTGTGTGTGTGTGTGTGTGTGTGTAAGGTGTATGTATGTGTAATATGTGTGTGCATGGTTGTGTAATGTGTATTTTGTGCCTGTGCGTGCGTGTATGTGTGTGTGTGTGTGTGTGTGTGTGCGCGCGTGTGTGTGCGTGTGTATGTGTAATATGTAAAATGCATCTTTAAACATGTTTAAATTTCTTTTTATGCCAAAAACGTATTCACCCTTTTTATTCGGATTTATCCCTGGCGATTCTACAGTAAATCAATTAACTGATACATATATTTATAATTGTATATATCAAGCTGTGGATCAAGAGAAGTATACTGTCATATAAGGAAGAAATTTTGTAGCATTAAAAAGAAGTATGTTTTGTTTAACGACATCACTAGAGTACATTGATTTATTAATAATCGGCTATTGGATGTCAAACATTTGGTAACTCTGAGACGAAACCCGCCACTTGTTTTAATTAGTAGCAAGGGATCTTTTATATCCATCAACCCACAGACAGGATAGCACATACTACGGCCTTTGGTATACCAGTCGTGGAGCACTGGCTGGAACGAGAATGGGCCTGCTGGCGGGGATCGATTCTAAAGCAACCTCACATCATGCGAACTCTTTACCACTGGGCTACGTCCCGCCCCGTTGTATGGCATACAGGTTTAATATATAAATTAAGGTCAGTAGGAATAGCGAATTTATTTGTGTAATGGTTTGTCTAGTTTATATTTATATTTTATGTATGAACATAAAATATATATAGAAAATAGAATGAATGAATGAATGAATGTTTAACGACACCCCAGCATGAACAATACATCGGCTATTTGGGTGTCAAACTATGGTAAAGGCAACAGAAAAATGTGAATAGAAAATAGAAACAAATTATTAACAGAAATGTAAAAGGCATTCAACATAAAATATAAAATAGACAAATCATTAAATAAATAAATAAATAAATAAATATAAAATATGAGATAAAGCTTTGCAGAGTCTATATTTAACAGACCGCAAACAGCTACCAATGGCGTGATTTACTGCGGAACTATAAACTGTTTGCTAACAACCAGGGGCCTAATTCATAAATGTCACTTAGGCCCTGCTAGACAACAAAGTATCCTATTTGCAAGTCTTTCAGCTTTGCACTGCGAGATCGCAAAGTTACGAGAGTTGAGTGAATTAGGCTCCTGGTGTATAGACACGACCTTTGCATATGATGTTATTTCGTTCCCCGGGAATCGAGATTTCTCGAGAAATAAAAATAACAAACACGTACTCGATTGACATGATTTCGTAGCACAGTGACCTGCTATCTCAGCTATATGCAAGGGTGGATAGTACGTACATCTTGACAAAAGCCATCTCAGGTGCGTGTGAAGAAACTTTTGCAGGGATGGGGGTCTAAAATGTGGCGACCAACGCTTTTTTTTCTTTTGGGGGAGGGGGAGGGGAGGGATTGAGGTCGTATCCTGCCACTCTCCCCCACATCCGCCAATATATTGTACTGTATGTCCCAAGCAACTAACTAACTATCTAAGTAACTGACTAACTGAATAAATAAATACCCTCGGGTGAGGGGGGCCGCATATCCCACGACACACGCCTGTATTGTGTTGACTATCTTATTCACGGCTCATTGGGCTATTTCTTGTTTCAGCAAGTGCACCACAACTGGTATATCGAAGATCGTGGTAAGTGATATCATGTCTATGGAATGGTGTATATAAAAAATCCCTTGCTACTAATGGAAACAAATGTAGCGGGTTTTCTCTCTAATACTATATGTCAAAATTACCAGATGTTTGATATCCAATAGCAGATGACAAATAAATCAATGTGCTCTAGTGGTGTAGTTAAACAAAACAAACTTTTTAACTTTAACCCTTTCACAATGCGATACTCCCAAAAGGAAGCTCGATATTTTAAATTGAAATAAATATCAAAGTCTTTCCTATCTTCAATGGAGTATGACTTTAGATTAATTCTTTAAAATAATGACCGTTTTGATTAGTTCATTAATTAAGCTAGAACAATGGGTAGTAATCAATGCCGTATACGGGAAAACAAAACTACTGACCGTTTTGATTATCTCATTAAACTAGAACAATGGGTAGTAATCAATGCCGTATACGGGAAAACAAAACTACTGACCGTTTTGATTAGCTCATTAAGCTAGAACAATGGGTAGTAATCAATGCCGTATACGGGAAAACAAAACTAATGACCGTTTTGATTAGCTCATTAAACTAGAACAATGGGTAGTAATCAATGCCGTATACGGGAAAACAAAACTAATGACCGTTTTGATTAGCTCATTAAGCTAGAACAATGGGTAGTAATCAATGCCGTATACGGGAAAACAAAACTACTGACCGTTTTGATTAGCTCATTAAACTAGAACAATGGGTAGTAATCAATGCCGTATACGGGAAAACAAAACTACTGACCGTTTTGATTAGCTCATTAAACTAGAACAATGGGTAGTAATCAATGCCGTATACGGGAAAACAAAACTAATGACCGTTTTGATTAGCTCATTAAACTAGAACAATGGGTAGTAATCAATGCCGTATACGGGAAAACACAACTACTGACCGTTTTGATTAGCTCATTAAGCTAGAACAATGGGTAGTAATCAATGCCGTATACGGGAAAACAAAACTACTGACCGTTTTGATTAGCTCATTAAGCTAGAACAATGGGTAGTAATCAATGCCGTATACGGGAAAACAAAACTACTGACCGTTTTGATTAGCTCATTAAGCTAGAACAATGGGTAGTAATCAATGCCGTATACGGGAAAACAAAACTAATGACCGTTTTGATTAGTTCATTAATTAAGCTAGAACAATGGGTAGTAATCAATGCCGTATACGGGAAAACAAAACTAATGACCGTTTTGATTAGTTCATTAAGCTAGAACAATGGGTAGTAATCAATGCCGTATACGGGAAAACAAAACTACTGACCGTTTTGATTAGCTCATTAAACTAGAACAATGGGTAGTAATCAATGCCGTATACGGGAAAACAAAACTACTGACCGTTTTGATTAGCTCATTAAACTAGAACAATGGGTAGTAATCAATGCCGTATACGGGAAAACAAAACTACTGACCGTTTTGATTAGCTCATTAAGCTAGAACAATGGGTAGTAATCAATGCCGTATACGGGAAAACAAAACTAATGACCGTTTTGATTAGCTCATTAAGCTAGAACAATGGGTAGTAATCAATGCCGTATACGGGAAAACAAAACTAATGACCGTTTTGATTAGCTCATTAAGCTAGAACAATGGGTAGTAATCAATGCCGTATACGGGAAAACAAAACTAATGACCGTTTTGATTAGCTCATTAAACTAGAACAATGGGTAGTAATCAATGCCGTATACGGGAAAACAAAACTACTGACCGTTTTGATTAGCTCATTAAACTAGAACAATGGGTAGTAATCAATGCCGTATACGGGAAAACAAAACTACTGACCGTTTTGATTAGCTCATTAAGCTAGAACAATGGGTAGTAATCAATGCCGTATACGGGAAAACAAAACTACTGACCGTTTTGATTAGCTCATTAAACTAGAACAATGGGTAGTAATCAATGCCGTATACGGGAAAACAAAACTACTGACCGTTTTGATTAGCTCATTAAGCTAGAACAATGGGTAGTAATCAATGCCGTATACGGGAAAACAAAACTACTGACCGTTTTGATTAGCTCATTAAACTAGAACAATGGGTAGTAATCAATGCCGTATACGGGAAAACAAAACTACTGACCGTTTTGATTAGCTCATTAAACTAGAACAATGGGTAGTAATCAATGCCGTATACGGGAAAACAAAACTACTGACCGTTTTGATTAGCTCATTAAACTAGAACAATGGGTAGTAATCAATGCCGTATACGGGAAAACAAAACTACTGACCGTTTTGATTAGCTCATTAAACTAGAACAATGGGTAGTAATCAATGCCGTATACGGGAAAACAAAACTACTGACCGTTTTGATTAGCTCATTAAACTAGAACAATGGGTAGTAATCAATGCCGGTTACGGGAAAACAAAACTACTGACCGTTTTGATTAGCTCATTAAGCTAGAACAATGGGTAGTAATCAATGCCGTATACGGGAAAACAAAACTACTGACCGTTTTGATTAGCTCATTAAGCTAGAACAATGGGTAGTAATCAATGCCGTATACGGGAAAACAAAACTACTGACCGTTTTGATTAGCTCATTAAGCTAGAACAATGGGTAGTAATCAATGCCGTATACGGGAAAACAAAACTACTGACCGTTTTGATTATTTATATAATGTAATTACCGAGCGATACGATCGATACACCTAATACCATTTGTTTTGTATAACGACACCACTAGAGCTCATTGATTTATTAATCATCGGCTATCGGATGTGAAACATTTGGTAATTTTCACACATTTCACATTCTTAGAGAGGAAATCCGCTACATTTTCCCATTAGTAGCAAGAGATGATTTATATGCACCATCCCATAGACAGGATAGCACATACCACACCCTTTGATATACCAGTCGTGGTGCACTGGCTGGAACGAGAAATAGCCCAATGGGCCCACCTCATACCGAGGTCATGTCTCCAAGACACAATCATTCAGCCGCGTTTCTCACTCTCAGAGTAAAAATAAATAATCGATAAACGGTTGTCACCACACGCTCGCAGGCATAGCGGAAGCAAGTAGATATTGGGGGTGGGGGGTGGCTGACTGCGTGAGATCAAGGATGCAAAGAAAAGTTTCTCAAAGGTTCGGGGGTATGCTCATCTGTAAAATTGTGAAAACTAGATGTCCTGAAATGCAATTTGTTGCTTCATTCTACAAGTAAAATTCAACTCTGCCTTAAGATTTACTACCAATAATATTTTTGATTCAGAATTATTGGGCTCTAGTCCCCGACTCAGCCTCCTCTGTTCCACAGTGCCTGCCTCGTACTGCAATGCTCACAATACCCTGTATTGCATATAAAAAAAATTGGTTTAAGATTTCAAAGAAAAAATAAATCAATACTTCATACAAAAGAATTGACCAGAAAATGTTTGAACGAACAAGAACCCCCGTTTATTTACAGTACGAGCGCTTCGTAGATTAAATTAAATACGTTAAAACAGCGTTGTGTGGACTGATTTGATACAGTACAATCGGTTAAATATTAATTATAGTAACATATATAATGATATTAAGATATTAAATCTAGTTGGGTGGCGCTAGATCTATTTACACACACACACACACACACACACACACACACACACACATACACACACACTATATTTCACAGACAGACAAATATATGTACGTTCATTTTTGACAATACACTCAACTGACTGTCCCTGATTTCATTAATAGATACACAATTAAAAATGCTAATTATGAATGAGAGAACACACTCAACAGAGAGAGAGAGAGAGAGAGAGAGAGAGAGAGAGAGAGAGAGAGAGAGAGAGAGAGAGAGAGAGAGAGAGGAAGGAAGGAGGGAGGGGGTCGAGTATCACAGGCTGAAATGTTTTCTGTTTGTTTTTCTGCTTAGTCATCTGTATACAAGTATTTAATATTTATACTGATCACACGTAGAGGACCTAATTTTAATCAAATTGATATTTACTTAACATACCATCATAAAGCTGATCTTCAAAACGTCTATTGGGTGTCAAACTATGGTAATGCAAATAAATAAAGTGATGATCAACATCAATATAAAAATTCAAAGTTTAAACAAAAACAGTGTAAAGAACAGTGTAAAGAACTGTGCAAACACACAAATATGACAGAATTTTTACGGATACTGAATTTTACTCGAAACTTCAATTGTGTGCTGTATTGGCCATTCTCAAAGAGAATGTTACACCCCTGCACCACGGTGAGGTTACAGCACACGCAGGGGTGTGTTTGCAAGAGTGACTGGACTATTTTTAAAATCGGGAATAAAATATGATTGCAACATGTGAATATATCTCAAAATACCATCACTTTGCAAAATCAAACCAAAACTCCCTCTCTCCTTCTCTCTCTTCTCTCTCTCTCTCTCTCTCTCTCTCTCTCTCTCTCTCTCTCTCTCTCTCTCTCTCTCTCTCTCTCTCTCTCTCTCTCTCTCTCTCTTGGTCTCTATTAAAGAAACATACCGTTGTTTTGTTAATCTACAAACCTGTAATACATTTGGACAAAGTTACAACTAAGTGAAACATGAGACTATGACTTTGAAATGGAAAAATACCCTCTAAAAATATACTAAAACTCGACTCCATAACTGTTACCTCTCAGACGCATGTGCGTTTTTTAAAATATGAGAAATACATTTTGTGATATTAAAAACACCAGGATGACCAAAAACACTTCGAATGTACGGTAATGGATAATCTAAACAATAAAATCTAAGAAAAGTATGATTTCAGTTATCAAAAACGTTTAAAAAAATATGCCTTAGTGTTTAAAAACTAGGGTATGTCCCTTTAATGAAATTAGTTGGGAGTATCGTGTGTGTTATGGGGAAAAGATATTTAGTTCACAATGTTATTGTTGTGTGTTTGTTGTAACGCAATATAAAATAACCTTAAATATACGAGTTGTCATGGTGAACTTAGTGTAAGTACGCTTTTCTGGTTACATTGTGTTCTCTTCAATATACACGCTTGCAGTTTTGCTTTTAAGAACAGCTCGTTGTACGGTCATTTTAATATGAATTGTCCCACTAACAGGTTAGAACACAGACAGGCAATTTATATTTAACACGTCCGTCCTGATCGACTGTCTATTACGCAATTTATTTATTTATAATCACACGTCGGGCCGCTGCTGTGCATGTGTCCTCATTTCAGCCCATGCTACCTGACTTCAAATACCCGGTGAAAATGCTCGACAACTTAACCACTTGACAACAGACACCGTTTCGTCTTTGTTTTCCGCTTAGTCACGTGTATACAAGTATATATAATCACACCTCGAGCTACTACTTTTTTTCCTTGCCACGTGACTGGAAATTCCCAATAAAAACTCCAATGACTCTGAAAGCGTTATACCACCACCATATAAAGCAGTTGCGGAACCGGGGTGGAGGGTGTGTGTGTCTTATGGGTTTCACATGCATTTTAGTTACTAACACCCCCCCCCCCCACCCCCCCCCACCCCCCAAAAAAAAAAATAATAAAAAAAATAATAATAATAATAAATACAAAATAGATACCCACCCACCCACACCCACCCGACCCCCACCCACTAAACTCTCCTATTTAATAAATGTTGTATAGCGAAACAATGTTCCACGTTTTTGCGTGTATGTGTGTGTTTTGTGTGTGCGCGCACATGTGTGCATTTGTTTCTGTATGTATGTGTGTGTATATTTTAATGCATGTGTCTATGTGTTTGTGTATATTTGTGTATATATGTATTTTGGGGTTTTATTTGTGTGTGTGTGTGTGTGTGTGTGTGTGTGTGTGTGTGTGTGTTGTGTTGTTGTTGTTGTTTGTTGTATATGTATGTATGTCTATGTGTATTCTGTGTGTATGTACGTTTGTCTATATATGTGTGTACTATTATTGATCATTGTGTATATTTGTGGTAGGGTCTCTCTCTCTCTCTCTCTCTCTCTCTCTCTCTCTCTCTATATGCCTCTCTGCGTCTCTCTCTCTCTCTCTCTCTCTCTCTCTCTCTCCTCTCTCTCTCTCTCTCTCTCTCTCTCTCTATGTGTGTGTGTGTGTTTCAGTGTATGTGTGTGTATGTGTGTTTGTGTGTGTGTGTGTGTGGTTGAACTTTACGAAGTACCTGTAGAAACCGTTCTCGAAAAGTAATGCTTTAATATAGACTGTTTACTTCAAATTTAGCTGAACAGGTTTCCCTGCCTCGGTAACGCGTTTACCTTAATTCTGGTACTACCGTGTCTGTGTGTGTGTGTGTATATGTGTGTATATATATATATATATATATATATATATATATATGTGTGTGTGTGTGTGTGTGTGGTATTGAGTCATGCCACGTCGACTTTGCTTCACGGGATCAAAGTTCTCGACGTTCTGATTGGGTAAATGAATCAGGTGACATTCTAGATAGCACCATACGTATTAGAGACTATGTCTCGGACGGGGTGCAGTTCAACGATAGTGTTGAATGCGGTAGTAACACTATTCGGCAAGGTTAGGTCCTGTCTGATGACCCTTTTCAGGGCCACTAATCCACCCAGGAGTGTGTTGGTACACAATTGCTGTAATTATAAATTGATAATTGGTTCATACATACATATATAATACATTCATCATTACCAATCTATATGATGGTTACTCGATTCATTGTCAGGAACCCGGGGGTGTTTATTTTTAAACGGGGTCATGAACTGATCCTGGAGCATACCCGAGCAAGACCCGTGTACCTGAGCGTAATGTTTTCGTAAGATTTGTTTTTTAAATGCATGACGTCAAACTGACTTGTATACTTCTACTTCTAATCGCCAATGTCAGTGCATATGTATGCGATTTGTGTTAAGCTGTTGTTGATCGTGATTACTATGATTTGGAGACTTTGAAATCAACGTAAAAGTCGGCATTACATCGCCACAAGAAAGTACAGCGCAGGTTCGTTTCACATAGGGGTGTCGGGTTTCTTCGCGTAGCGTACATGAACAACATGTTAGTTTAATGATTGAATTCGAGAATAATCAAGCTAAAGCTCTGCGGCATCTGAGTTATGAAACAATTAAATGTGTATTTTAGACACAGTAGCTGGCTATCAATTATTCGTCGACGATTGCCGAATTATTACACACTCTAGCTCTCCACTACAACAATTAAACAAAGCGGAGGGCTAGAAGTCACTCGAGCTAGTGTTTTGCTTGAATTTTTATTCTCGAGAAAACACGATTCCCGGGGAACAAAATACCACAATAGCTGAGTTCATGTCACGTATTCGATACAACATACAAGTAGGCTAGAATAGGCTAATCACGTGTTCTCAAAAAGCTCGTCTTCCTTTCCGAGAAAAAGTCTGTTCCGGAGAAACAAAAGATTAAACTGCGGTCGTGTCATGTGTTAGATTCAAAATAAAAGAAGACTAGTATAGGTTTTCATTGCGTGACTATATACCTAAGTAAACAAACTTTATATAGAGAATAACCGGCCTCGGTGGCGTCGTGGTTAAGCCGTTGGACTACAGGCTGGTACGTACAGAATTTGCAGCCCGTTACCAGCTCCCACCCAGAGCGAGTTCTTAAGGGCTCAGTGGGTAGATGTAAGGCCACTACACCCCTGGACAGCGTGCTTGAACCTTAATTGGATATAAGCACGAAAATAAGTTGAAATGAATGAATGTAGAGAATAATACATGAGTGGCCGTTATATACCATTTATCTCATGAGTTTTTAAAAATGTATCAAACGTGCGAAAACGAGTTTCATACGTTTTTTAAACAACGAGTTGTAAGATAAATGGTATCTAACGGACACGAATGTATTATTCTAATTCTTACATATCCTCAAAAACAAGGTTTTAAGCACATTTTAACATCTTTTTCGACTAAAAGTTATTTACAGCCGTTGCACTTGTAGGAACTTACGCATGATTATCAGGTTAACTATACGTCACAATGTAATCTATTTCCAGTGTAGTTTTTCATTGGCTGCATGGCAGTTGTGACCTGTTCATCACCCAGGAGTAGCCAGTCGCATGTCTTGAAATTAACAATTCGTGTGTTATCAAAATTAACGCATGGTGTTCTCACCAACGGGTGTGTAAGAAAGCTCAGGAAACAGACCGAATTGAACACATATGTTTATTGAATAATGTGTTACTAGAAGATCCACTAACTGTTCGAAAACGGGTGGGCTGAGTGTGGCGTGGGGTAAGGGAGGGTTCACCTTCGATCCAATCTGATTAAAATTAGCTCCACTGGTTAATAACTATTACCTGTAGGCCAGTAGAGCTAATTTTAATCAGACTGTATTGGATGTAATCAGTGGCGGATCCAGCGTGAAATCAGGAAGGGGTCACAACGAGGCTGCGAAGCTAGCGATGGAGAAGGGAGTGGTGGTGATTCTGTATTTAAAAAATATTCTCATAACTGGCAGGGATGGTTAGTTTGTTTTGTTTGACGACACCACTAGAGCACATTGATTTAATAATCATCGGCTATTGGATGTTAAACATTTGGTCATTTTGACATCTTCTTAAAGCGGAAACCAGCCACATTTGTTTTCCATTAGTAGTAAAGGATATTTTATATGCACCATACCACAGGCAGGATAGCACATACCACGGTATGTGATATACCAGTCGTGATGCACTGGCTGGAACCAGAAATAGCAACAAACCCACACCTAACGACGAGGATCAATCCAAGACTGACTGCGCATCGAGAGAACGGTTTACCACTGGGCTACGTCGCGTTCCCCATATGCTATTAAGCCATTTATTTAGAAACATTGTCATTAAACTCTTGATTGCGTTATATCATTTCTTATTGTTTGCATTGATACAACAAATTAAGAGTAGTTAAATATTTTGAGAAAACAAAAACCCCAAACAACATAGTACATTTATCAGTTGTTAAATTTTATTTAAAACCAATTATGTGTGATTGTAAACTGATGGAGAGTGTTCTGTATTGTGATTGGTTAATTACATTGTTTTTTCACATGCAACAAAATAATCTGGTGCATCTCTTGGATACATCTGCATGCTGCTGTGCAAGGTTGTCCAATGTCAAGACGTTAGCACCTTGAAGTACATGTGCATTTGTATAGATATTTCGTACAAGCCGAGTTGTGGAACAAATGTAAGACCGATTCATGATAATGACTGTTGAACATAAAATATAAATAGAAAATAGAAAAAAATATTAAAAGAAATGTAAAAGGCATTGAACATAAAATAGAAATAGAAAATAAACAAACCATTAAAAAATAAATAGAAAACATGAACTAAAACTTTGCAGAGTTTATATTTAACAGACCGGTAACAGCTACCAATGGCGTGATATATTGCTGAACTATAAATTGAGTTTACTAATGACCTGGGTCCCGTTCCACGAAGCTATCTTAGCACTAAGATCACCTTAGTGCATAAGGCAGCTATGCACTTAAGGTGATCTTAGGGCTAAAATCGCTTTGTGGAACGGGGTCCTGGTGTATAGACACGACCTTTGCGTATGATGGTATTTCGTTCCCCGGGAATCGAGATTTCTTGAGAAATAAAACTAATAAACACGTACTCGATTAACATGATTTCGTGTCACAGATACCTGTTATCTTAGCTATATGCAAGGGTGGGTAGTACGTACATCTACAATGTTTTGGGTCGTATCATGCCCCCCCCCCCCCCCCCCCCCACACACACACACACATCCGCCAATATATTGTACTGTATGCCCCAAGCAACAAACTAACTAACCACAGCACACACGCCTGATATGTGTTGACTATCTTTTTCACGGCACATTGGGATATTTCTCGTTTCAGCCAGTGCACACAACTGGCATATCAAAGACCGGGGTATGTGATATCCTGTCTGTGGGTTTTCTCTCTAATACTATATGTCATAATTACCAAATGTTTGATATTCAATAGCGTATGATAAATAAATCAATGTGTTCTAGTGGTCTCGTTAAACAAAACACACTTTTTAACTTTAACCTTTTTCACAGTGCGATACAGTTTACTTACTCCCAAAAGGGATATTTTAAATAGGATATAAATGTCAAATAGACTTTCCTACCTTCAATGGGTATGATTTTAGATTAAATTTTAAAATAATGACCATTTTGATTAGTTCATTAATTAAGCTAGAACAATGGGTAGTAATCAATGCCTTATACGGGAAAACAAAACTACTGACCGTTTTGATTATTTATATAATTTGCCTGTGAGAATATAAATACTAGCAGACGACACTAACAAAAAGATCTAGTTGAGTTCGCAATGTAATTACCGAGCGATACGATCGATACACCTAACACCGTTTGTTTTGTTTAACGACACCTCTAGAGCTCATTGATTTATTAATCATCGGCTATTGGATGTAAAACAGTTGGTTATTTTCACATTCTTAGAGAGGAAATCCGCTACATTTTCCCATTAGTAGCAAGGGATAATCTATATGCACCATCCCACAGACAGGATAGCACATACCACACCCTTTGATATACCAGTCGTGGTGCACTGTCTGGAACGAGAAATAGCCCAATGGGCCCACCTCATACCGAGGTCATGTCTTCAAGACACAATCATTCAGCCGTGTTTCTCACTCTCGGAGTAGAAATAAATAATCGATAAACGGTTGTCACCACACCCTCGAAGGTGCGGCGGAAGCAAGTAAATATTGGTGTGTTGGGGGGGGGGGGGGGGTGACTGCATGATATCAAGGATGCAAAAAAGTTTCTCGAAGGTTCGGGGGTATGCTCATATGTAACATTTTGAAATCTGGATGTCCTGAATTGTTGTTTCATTCTACAAGTAAAATTTAACTCTGCCTTAAGATTTACTACCAATAATATTTTTTATTCAGAATTATTGGGCTTTAGCCCCCGACCCAGCCTCCTCTGTTCCGCAGTGTCTGCCTCATACTGCATTGCTCACAATACCCTGTATTGCATATACTTTTTTTTTTTTTTTTTTTTTTTTTTTTTTTTTTAAGATTTCAAAAAATAAATAAATCAATAGTTCGTACAAAAGAATTGACCAGAAAATGTTTGAACGACCAAGAACCCACGTTTATTTACAGTACGAGCGCTTCACAGATTAAATGAAATACGTTAAAACAGCGTTCTGTGGACTGATTTGATAGAGTACAATCGGTTAAACATTAATTATAGTAACATATATAATGATATTAAGTCTAGTTGGGTGGCGCTAGAATAGATATTCACACACACACACACACACACACACACACACACACACACACTATATTTCTCAGACACACTATATTTCACAGACATACATGTACAAATATATGTACATTCATTTTTGACAATACACTCAACTGACTGTCCCTGATTTCGTTAATAGATACACCATTAAAAATGCTAATTATGTATGAGAGAACACACTCAACAGAGAGAGAGAGAGAGAGAGTGAGAGAGAGAGAGAGAGAGAGAGAGAGAGAGAGAGAGAGAGAGAGAGAGAGAGAGGGGAGGGGGGGGGGGGGAGGGGGGGGGGGGGGTATCACAGGCTGAAATGTTTTCTGCTTGTTTTTCTACTTAGTCACCTGATACAAGTATTTAATATTTATACTGATCACACGTAGAGGACCTAATTTTAATCAGATTGATATTTACTTCACGTAAAGCTCATCATAAAGCTCATCTTTAAAACGTCTCCCCCCCCCCCCCCCATTCCATTCCACCCCCACCCCCCACGACTGAATAATAAAGCGTATCTACCCAACCGTTACTACATTGCCAACTCTGAACAGACATACGGTCAGGCCAGGTATTCAAATTAATATATAAGAGTGACTGCACTATTTTTAAAATCGGGAATAAAATATGATTGCAACATATGAATATATCTCAAAATACCATCACTTTGCAAAAACAAACCAAAACGCTCTCTCTCTCTCTCTCTCTCTCTCTCTCTCTCTCTCTCTCTCTCTCTCTCTCTCTTCGCTCTCTCTCTCTCTCTCTCTCTCTCTCTCTCTCTCCTTCTCTCTCTCTCTCTCTCTCTCTCTCTCTTCTCTCTCTCTCTCTCTCTCTCTCTCTCTCTCTCTCTCTCTCTCTCTCTCTCTCTTTTAATACAATTTACATTTAACACGTCCGTCCTGATCGAATGTCTATTACGCAATTTGTGTATTTATAATCACACGTCGGGCCGCTGCTGTGCATGTGTCCTCATTTCAGCCCATGCTACCTGACTTCAAATACCCGGTGAAAATGCTCGACAACTTAACCACTTGACAACAGACACCGTTTCGTCTTTGTTTTGCTGCTTAGTGCTCCGCAAGGCTCAATGGGTAGGTGTAAACCACTTGCACCGACCAGTGATCCATAACTGGTTCAACAAAGGTCATGGTTTTTGCTATCCTGCCTGTGGGAAGCGCAAATAAAAGATCCCTTGCTGCTAATCGGAAAGAGTAGCCCATGAAGTGGCGACAGCGGGTTTCCTCTCAAAATCTGTGTGGTCCTTAACCATATGTCTGACGCCATATAACCGTAAATAAAATGTGTTGAGTGCGTCGTTAAATAAAGCATTTCTTTCTTTCTGTTTTTTTTTCGTTTGTTTTCCTGCTTAGTCACGTGTATACAAGTATATATAATCACACCCCGAGCTACTATTTTTTCCTTACCACGTGGCTGGAAATTCCCAATAAAAACTCCAATGACTCTGAAAGCTTTATACCACCACCATATAAAGCAGTTGCGGAACCGGGGTGGAGGGTGTGTGTGTGTGTGTGTGTGTGTGTGTATGTATGTGTGTGTGTGTGTGTGTGAGTCTTATGGGTTGCAAGACCCTGTTTCTACATTAATATGTAATAAATGTCATAGCATTCAATATAAACATTTCTTTCATAAATCTGCCGATTAAGACACGATCCCCCCCCCCCCCCCCCCCCCACACACACAGACACCTCAGCTAGATGACGTTATAAAGGACAGCTATATATCAAACTAGGAATGTTCTTACTGTGATAAAACCACCAAAAAAAAGAAAGAAAAAAAAGTGTAATCTACGTTTTCTATATTGTTACATCAAAAGTATGAGAGCAAGGATGCCTTTGTTGAACCAGTTATGGACCACTGGTCGGTGCAAGTGGTTTACACCTACCCATTAAGCCTTGCGGAGCACTCACTCAAGGTTTGGAGTCAGTATCTGGATTAAAAATCCCATGCCTCGACTGCTTCAGCCCAATCACGTATTCAAATCAATACATGTAAAGTGTAATCTACGTTTTCAATTCTGTTAAGTCAAAAAACATTGCAACAGCACAGTCACGTATTCAAATAGGTAGCACTAAACCAATTAATTTCCGACTGGGTCAAAGTTCGAGGTGCACAGAACTTTTGATAGAGAAGTTAACACCACAAGTCCTGTGATTGGTTATAAATGTGAGTGTGTTGGTTGTAAAAAAAAATAGTTTCATCTGGGCTAAATATGTATGCAATTTTATTTCATCTAGTACCATTGTGTCAAGTAGCCTTGTGCTTGGAACATGTATGGGGTACCTGTAAAAAAAAGTACTAACATTTTGTGCGAAACTAGGGGTGTTGTAAAAATATCCGGTTATACCGAAAATGAGCCATGCAAGGTACCATGTTCTACAGTTAATACTTTGCGGTAGGGGTTGTAGTACTGATATTTACGTGTCATATTTTGGTTGATATATTGCATACAGTATTTTTAAACACGAAC